>NW_024544242.1:0-84873 GCF_018167655.1 Microtus oregoni
AAATGATATCACTCTATTGATATTAATTTGAATATATTGAAATTCAAACACATGTACTCGACAGAAAAGCCTTATGAAGAATATTTGTGTCTTGGTAATAGTTAAATAATGAAAAGTGGGTCAAAGTAGTAGTTACAAGCATTCAATATCTTCTTTAAAATGTTTTCAATGTCTTCTAACCATGTTCTCAGTTTTCATTGATCTTACTATTTTTATAATGCATTAAGAAAAGTGCAATGTTGCAATAATAGAGAAGATATCAGAAAAACAGAATATGTGGAAGTATCATGGATTTCAGGAGTCTAG
Source organism: Microtus oregoni (assembly GCF_018167655.1). Classification (NCBI taxonomy): domain Eukaryota; kingdom Metazoa; phylum Chordata; class Mammalia; order Rodentia; family Cricetidae; genus Microtus; species Microtus oregoni. The sequence goes on from NW_024544242.1 coordinate 307, forward strand.
TTCTTGGTTTGTTCTTCCTAGCAACAAACGTTCAACAAGCCACCTAATTGTTCACTTTTCTTTGCTTTAGTATTCATCTCATTAGGTCACTGGAAAAGTTCACCACAAAAATATAACTCTCAGTATCATTTATATGGAGCTATCCAGAAATAAAATGTTCTGAATTCTCAGAATTTCTGCTTCCTGTACCAATACTATTGACCCTAAAACACTGGACCATATTCAAGTATTGCCAAAGCCTGGTACACATTTTAGTATCCTTCATCTTCTCTTAAGATCTGATTTTTCTCAATAACGAAGAATAGGAAGAAACAGGAAGCTAGGGGCAGAAAAGCTAGTTTATAACTTAGGTAATCATTGCACGACACAACAACTCTGCCCTAGTAATTCTACCAACTTAGGTATTGTAAATGAGGGTGCAGTGAAACCACTGAACTGGACCACTCTGTGGGTGGAAAATAGGGTTTCCTGGAAGAAATCAAATTGTTGGTCTGCCTACAAGAATAGAGCGTTGCAGCTTGTTGGAAAAGTGAGTGGATTTTATATGACTGTCAGCAAGATGGGGATCATTGAGCTGAAACAGTCTGTTAGGATTAGTCAGGAACTAGATGCCCCTGCCCCACATAGCTGAGTAATGGGAGCAGATAAGGGGGGTATTGGTTTTTCTGGTAAACAGAAACCAGCCTTGAGAAACTCTGAGGAATGCTGAGTTTAGGCTTCTGTTTACCCAATCAATCCTTCCTGGATTACACTCACGTCATCATTTACGGTATTATCAGCAGCACTACTGTTTGGGGGGCCCACTTTGGACCTAAGAAATATTTTGTATAGCACTTATATGTAGATTTACTGATCATATATTTTGAACTCATTCAAACTTAGTGTTTGGGCAACATATAATAAATACATGGGGCACAGATTGGTACACAGAGGATAGCAAGATAATAAAACATAAATAACTATTCAATTTTACCTATTTTATGACAAGAAAATATATAAAACCCAGCAAAAGAGATGATAACACATCTAAGCAACTCTCAATTAAAACTGCTAACTATGAAAATCTAGGTTCAGAGAGTTTCAATCTCTTTCATCAAAACGTTTGGGATCAAAAGTATTTCAAAGTTCTCAATTTTTACCATTCTGGAATGTTTCTATAGATCCTACTGGTTGACAATTTCACATCTAAAAATTTGAAATGAAAGTCTCCAAAGCCCAAGAAATATTTTGAATGTCATCTCAGGGATCAGGAGCACCTGCCTCTGGAAGTGTTATAAATTTTCCCTATGTAAACAAGGAAAGAAAGGCTGTCAGGTCAGCCAGACAAAAGAGTGATTTGATGACCTTACTCAAAGAGTGTGGAACCTCCAGTGTGAACTTCAGCACCCTGTTCTGACACAGTATGTGTTAAAACATCCCTGCAAAATGTCTGTCTAAAACAGACACCAAGGACTTAGTTTTCAACCACAGCAAAACCTTTTGTTCCTGAGCAAAATATTGCATGTGGATCAGATGTGTAGACACGATCGTTTGAACTTACGCATATTTCCTGTGAGAAGAATAAATAAGAGGACAGTATTGTTTTGAGCTCTGTTAGAAATGGAAGCAAGGAGAACAATGCAAAGTGCTTTTCCAATTTGGGGTGGGACTAAAAGTGGAAGAGATACTAACTGTTGTAGTTAAAGAAACAAATAAGTAGAATTCACTACACAGTATGATGTAGAACTAAAATTTATGCTTATTTTATGAGCATGACAAAATTATGAGGATAATGATTACAATTTAAATGTCATGTTTTCCCGAGGGCAAGATGATAGCATTGGAAAAATAAAGTAAATACATGGGCGAGGTCAGTACATAAATCACATAAATATAATTCTTTCAATTCAGAAAATTGTTCCAGCAATAAGAAAGTGGCACCATTTCTGTTTTATTATTTACAATGTTCTTTTCGTATATGTTTTATTTTTAGTAGATGTGAAGTTATAAAGAATATAATATTAATGAAGTTTAAATTGTATGTATTTCTCTTGAATATCAGTTGCGCATAAAATTTTGCCTCAGCACATCATGTGAAAGCCCCGTTGTAGATTGTCAATATAAATTTTAGTAAATAGTTGTGTTTTTTGAGGGAATATATGATACACAAAAATGTGGATGTCAATTTGTGAAGTCAGTTGGGACCTTCTACCTTCACGTGGGATCTGAGGATTGATTGCATTGGCTTAAGCTCGTGCCCTTAGACAACAGCTCATTTATCTACTGAACCTTCTTAACCATGCCAATATTCATAATCTTCATGTTATTTTTAATGTGTCATGCCCTCCATACTGGCTAGAAGGTAAATCATGAAGCATCTCCATGGGAACCGTGTTAAGTCAGTGAATGCTACTTCACCATATTGTTACCCTGGTAAGATGAATCATATCTTTTTAGTGTAGACATCCATGTCAGCAATTATGATATAAATGTGTTATCGTTCCACAGGCTGTTAAATATTTATAGACAAAAATAATTATATACACCCAGCTTGTGTTAGTGAAAAGTAAAGGTGCATATTAAACCTGGAAAAACCAAACAGAAAGATGTAACGAAAACATACATATCATGACAGCCATTATACACAGTGAAAAACCAAAATTATTATGTAACTCATTGGGAGATAACCATTATATTTTACAATTGACCTAATAATAAACATTTTTTATTCCCATATTTTTGTCCTCACATGCATAAAAGCATATATTGTGAAAAATTGCATTTGGTGATGACATTAAATCTGTGCTTTCTTTTTATAAGCCTAGGTAAATGAACACATTTTTTATAATATAAATTATATTTGTCATGGGTAAACACCAGACATTTCTTTGGGATTATAACATATCTACAAATTACACGGGAAGAATATTTACCTTGAATTAATCTTATCTTGAAATGGCTTTGTGTTTCTGTTAGGATAAATATTGTTTGCTTATCTATATAGAATGGATGCGATAAATGACATTCTAGTAGAAATTTTTGGAATCGAAGGTTAATATAAGAGCTATTTAGAAAAAGAGATAGGACTTAGTTTAAAATTGTACTGAAGAAGTGGAAAATATGTGGGATGTACCGCAAACACATATCTGGCTTCTAGTGACACCAAAATGATAAAGATATCTTTGACCACATGTATTTCTTTAAAACAGCCTGTCTGTGGCTTTACAAAGTAACAAAGATATACTTTGTTATGACTCTAAAATTTACTAATATCCCGTAAATGTACTTCTATGCCTTAGTGATGAAACTTTGCATCTCTATTCATTGTATCGCTGTATATTTACAGGACTGTATTTAATTTAACACACAGGAAACAATTATTTTCCATTTTTTGTTTTCAAACTATCCATCGGCTAATTTTTTATTTATTTATTTTTTCTATTTTTTAAAACTTACCATAGAACTAATTATCTGTAGTAATGAGCAATAGTATCTGGTCATTTAGGATACTAATATTTAACACTGAGATTACAGGAAAAATATGTATTCTTGAATAGACTCATATTTTATCCATTTGTTAAAAGTTTTCCTCTAGGTTAGAAAACTGCTTTCTTAAATAACTCACATGATATTTCCATTTCTCTATCAGCATTTAGGATCAAGCACTCAAACACATGAGACTATGGGGGACATATCTATTTAGACTACCACATTATACTTCCTGGTCCGCATATGCTTGTAGCCATATCACGCATTTAGTCCAACTTCAAAAGTCCCCATAGTCTATCACAGTCTCTACAATGTTTAAAAGACAAAAGTTCAAAGTTTTTTTCTGAGATTCAAGAAATCACTTAACTGTAATCCTCCATGAAATCAAAATTAAAAAAGAACAGATCACATATTTCCAATATATGATGACACTATATATATACATTTATATATATATATAAATGTATATATATAGTGTCATCATATATATATATATATATATATATATATATATATATATATATATTTCCAGAACATAGAGAAGGGAGCACATTGTGGGAGTACTGGATGCATCAAAGTAGGAGGCCAAAAACCAAGTGAGCAAACTCTAAAATCTGCATACCCATATCTGATGTCAAAGTGCTCGTCAAATCTATAGCTCCTTTCAGCTATGTTGACTGCCACACACTTCTTTGTCTTTTGCTGTTTATATTCCCTGTTAACAGCTTTCCTCTGCAGGTATCTCATGACTCTGGTAACTCCAACATCTTGGTTTCTCCAAGGCAATCCAAGCTTCAGTTTCACAGTTTCATGCAATAGACTCTGGGCCTCCACTCAGGGTTAACCCTGACACATTTCTGGCTGCATCAGCTTTCCTTAGTCACAGAGGAAGATTCAATACCCCTTTTCTTGTATCTTTGATTCTAAAGCCATACCAATGTGGCTGAAGTTGCCAAGTCCTGCTACATTTGGGGATGGAGCATGGACCGCTTGCTAATTACATCTTCATCAGCTTTCTGTTTTCAATGGCTTCTTCACTGCCTTAAGTGTCTGATTATTGATCCTAAAACAGGATCAATGGACCAGACTGGCCTCCTGCCTCTGTAGTGCTGGGATTGAAAGAGTGCACCACCATACCTGGATATAAGCTTATCTTAATTCCTTCCCACTCGTTGGAAGTTTAACTGGGTAGGTTCTTGCCCTAAGATCACTACTACCTTTATTCTATTTCTTGATATGGTATCTCCTTGGACACAGGACTTAGCTCTATTCTACTTCCTGGTGCTCCTTTTCTCCTCAAATTGCAAATTTTGTATTTTCCCTTGCTCAGCTTGCATCTTTCCATTATAGATCACTACTAACCACACAACAAAGTCAATACTAGGTTGTTTTGAGATTTCCTCTACCAATGGAATTAATACAAATCTCTTCACTTTAGCCTCATGCAGACTTTTTGGAGAAGGGCAAATAGCAGCCACCTTTTTTCCCAAAATATCACAAGAAAAGTTTCTAGGCCAAATATTAAAATTCTTTTCCTATGACACATCTTAAGTCAGGCCCCCATAGTTCAAATAACCCTCTACATCTCTGCCTTCCATGTTTAGTATTGCATTTGCATTTCACTTAGTTAAAAAACTTGGTCTTTTAAAACACATATTCTAATTTATATTTCTTTCCTAAAGTTCTGTAATGGAATTTAATTAACTGTTAATTTAGTGAGAACATTTTAAGAACCATCAGTGCAAACTCAAGAACTTGCTTCTCTTCCTACATGATCAAGTGAAGTTTTCAATGTTTTGCTTTTAAATACCATAATGATACTTGAAAGCATTTTGTAAAAGCAAGAAAAGAAATTTTGGTCTTTTACTTTCTATTACATTATGTCGGTTCTAACACTAAACTGTTTACAAGAGGAGAAAGATCCATGGAGAGGGTAGGCCATATTTATTAACAGTGGCAATGCAATCTACTAAAAGTTTTCGCTTAAGAATCTTCCATATCTTCTTAATAAAATGTAAAGCGTCCATTATCAGAGTTTTGTCACTCCTAAAACATTTTCATACAGAGATCTTTCTATATGCCCATTTTCTGAGTTTGGTGTATTAAATAGACCCTTGGGATTTATGTACTTACATATACATGATGGAAGGTAAGAAAACTAAATAAAACCATTTGGTTTATTTGCTCAAATCTAGTATGATTAAATCTAAATTCAAGTTTTCTACTCTTGACATTTAAATAGACCCCTTTAAATTGCACTTAAAATGCTTCTTTTTATGGTTAGAATCTTCCTTGGTGTTTATGTGTATAATTATCTGGGGTTACACTATGAATTATGATATAAATTGAGGCATAAATTAATTAGGGTATATATTTATGGCTATAGAAAAAATGATAATTTATTATTTTATATAATTTTAAAATATGTTCTAGTTACAGACACTTAATAATCCAAAATTCAGCTATTTTAGCTTTTGTTAAATAAGTAAGAAGACAAAATATAAGTTTTATCAACAATAAGGTTCCTCATGCATTTTAATATTTGAAATAGAAAAGATAATTGACAGAATTTACTGTAATGACTTGCTGATATAAAAATCAAACAGATATCATTTGTAAATTAAATCACATCTCTTTATCATATGCTCTCCTGCATTTTACTGAATCAAAACAAAGTGTAACATATGCAGATTTAAACAGTCAAAATTTGAAACATAAGAAAAATAATATGAACATTTGAAATATTTACTTTCAGAACACATATTAAAAGTTCAACAAATATTTCATTTTCAAATAAATATAACATAAAATTCTTACCTTAGAAAATTGTGCATTTATCCATTTTGTGAATGTTTTCTTTTGAACATCTTCTCTTTCATCTATTTTGTAAAATAAACAAAATTAAAAGTTAAAACTAACTATAGGTATATTTTGCAACCAAAATAACTTTCAAGTAACACATACTAATTTTATTTTAAATTTAGTGTTAATGTCATTCATAAATGAAGTTGAATTAAGTGATGTTGGTATTGGGTATTTGATGGAAAAGTATATCTAAAATTAATTGATGTGGTCATGTCCATAGTCTTTCAAATACAACAGCATTGACTAAATCAGTCTCATTGAATAAATGGGATATTATTCATCCCTTAATATTCTAGTCATGCTAGTGGAATTAAAGGAAACTATTTGGTAGTATTTATTTAGCAAATATAACGCTGGGCCTTTCCATGTACTTTCTTTCCCATTTATGAATAAAGGATTATTTATTCATTCACAACCACTAAATCCTCTAATACAGAAAAAAAAAAACTTCATATTACAAAGGCTCTTTAACTACCAGGAGCATGGCTTACTTACCTTTGTATTTTATTTTCTACACAAACTAAGAACTCAGAAAACATTATTTGACAAACATAAATGACTTAAGGGAGGGCCAATCCTACAAGGCTAAAATTTCTTATGTTTCATTGTGTTTAAAGTAAGGAATTGTAAAAGCAAATGGCAGTTCTTGGCTTGTAAATGAAAACTCAGAGGGAAAATTTCTACAGATTTATATCAAGGGATTAGGTTGAGAAATTATAAAGAAACAGGTTTATAAAAGCCATCATTACAGAATTATTTGCTTTTCTAAGCTTGAAATTACTATTGAGTTAAATTGACAGAAAAAAATTCCATCTTCATTACTAAAATATTTTCTTCAATGTTTGGTATTAGTTAATAGTCAATAACCAGTATATCTATATAATATGTAAGAACTAAATATTTCAGATATTATTTACTTATGTTATAGGTCAAAATAATTGTTATGAAAATACCTCAAAGTGTACACATTTCTTCTCATAAAATTTTCAATAGTAAACTTCCATTCATTTCTTCAAATATTTAGAATATTGCAAAGATTTTTTTTTCATAACAAATGCATTCATATACTAAAATAATAGCTATCTTTAAATTGAAATACAGATGCACAACAAAGCTTTTATACTTATATGTAAAATAGCAGCAGATAGCTCTTGAGGGGAAAATTTTATTTTCCTTCATAAAATACATTCTTACTTAACTATGTTATTCCCATAGGCTACTATACATATGGTCAATTTCAGCATTATCCATATGATAACACACAAATCAGAAATAAACAATGTGGATACCTCTCTTTTGTTGACATATTTGAATAAATTAGAGTGATATTTTCAAACCTAACAATTCCTATCACCACCAATTATATACCATTCCTTGAAAATCAAGAAAATAAGAAATGGAATATTTTAAATGCCAGATTTTAATTGGCTTGGCGTGAAAGTCTAAACAAATATCTCTCAGTGTTATATAGAGCTATTCCTCCCTAAAAGTAAATGAACTTATTTGAAATTCCAATTTCTTTTTTCATTCAAATCCATGAGTATTCTATGCCACATACCAGAGAGAAGATGAGTATGCTATATAGTGAATATATTTTGTCCACAACAAAAATCATGTTGGAGCTTAATACATCTTGTGGCTATATTTGGAATTGAGATTTAAGGGGGAGGTGATTAAAGAAAGTTACAGAGACTGCCCGAATTGACCAATGCCATCTAATCGGTGTGGGTTCTTGCTCTCACAGAACTAGGTTAACAACCAAATATGTCATTAAGAGCTGGCTTTCCATGGTTCTTATTCACGCTAGAGAAACAGATGTCACTAGAAGATCAAAGAAACGATTTTGTCCTAGTACACATTGGTGAGCCAGTAAGTTTTAGAGGGTTAATTACATGAACATTAGAAATTGAAAGGTAGCTAGCTAGCTGTACCACCGAGAAGTTGTCTAAACAATTTATGGTAGCTTCCTCAGTAAGAGTCACAGCTGCATTGTAATAAGCTGTACCACTAAAGAGTCCGTTGCACGATTTATGGGGAACCACACCACTGAAGTGTTTCCATAAGCAATCATTTTTTTACCTCTTCTGTAACATCTAGAAGTGAGAGAACCTCTGATATATCCATAGAAGAAGGTTCAATAGCTCAGTGAGCCTTTATAACCCTTCCATGTGAGAAGATGAACGCACCCCCCAAAATAACCCATTTCCAACTATAGCCACATGAATGTATTATGTTCCAACATAAATTTTGTTGCTCACTAAATATATTTTATACACAAAAGACACATCTTCTCTTTGCTGTATGACTACTATGCTGTTAAGATCTTATAGCACTGATTACAAAAACAGTGATTGGTTGAGCAATGATGATGCCCCAAAGAAGCAGCAATTCATCAATGATAAAAAAGGTTACTCCTTCTATGTGCAATCTCGGAAAGTACCTGTTAGGCCTTTGCATTTCTGCAATGGATCCTTCACCAGAAGCTAAAAGAATCTAGAAACTTGATGAACTTTTAGAAGCATGAGTAAAAATAAATGTCCTTCTGAATAACTAGCCTAATCCCATACATTTTGTTATAGCAATAGAAAATGTACCAAAAGTACACAAGAACACTCAGATGTTTTAAAACATAACAAATGATCTCTAAAATATGTCATTTGATGATAGTTATGCCAAAGGCTTTTAGGTGAAAATAGAATTGTGATTTCATTTTCAATTAATTTCCAACTCCATATACAAAGCACTGGAGTCAGCACAGAAACCTTGACATTATGAGCAAAATGTTATGTACCTACTGTAAAAATAGCAGTAAGTGTGAGGTTCAACATACAAACATCTTCAGGAAATATCCTGTTTCAATTATCATCTTTTGTAGCAGAAAAATATATCTGCAATGAATTTCTTGCAAATGGTTTACTTTGGAATTGTAGCTTTTTCAATGTGATAAATATTATAATTCATTTTGTTATAACTACAAAATGTGAATGATTATTAGTGTCTTATTGCTCAATAACTGTTTTTAATAATATTTCAATCAATTTGCATGCTATTTAATACTTTTACATTGGAAGATAAATTCTGAATGAATAAAGCTGGTATTATAAAAAATCAATTAGACAATGATCATTTGAATCAAAGTCCATAGTTGATGGAGGAGGGTCATCTGTCTATTGGTTAATTAATAAAGAAAACTGCTTGGCTGATAGGTAAAGAACATAGGTAGGCAGAGTAGACAGAACAGAGTGCTGGGAGATGGGCGATGGTGGCGCAGGCCTTTAATCCCAGCACTCGGGAGGCAGAGGCAGGCGGATCTCTGTGAGTTGGAGAGACCAGCCTGGTCTACAGAGCTAGTTCCTGGACAGGCTCCAAAGCCACAGAGAAACCCTGTCTCAAAAAAAAAAAAAGAAAAGAAAAGAAAAGAAAAGAAGAACAGAATGCAGTCGCCATAGCTCTCCTCTCAGAGATGGACACAGGTTAGAACCTTTCTGGTAAGCTACCACCTCGTGGTGCTACACACAATATTAGAGATGGGTTAATCAAGATGTGAGAATTAGCCAGTAAGAGGCTAGAGCTAATGGGACAAGCAGTGTTTAAAATAATACAGTTTCCCTGTAATTATTTCGGGGCATAATCTAGCCAGGCAGCCGGGAGCTGGGGCCGGCAGGAACACAGCCTGCCGCTCCTACTACACATGGTTTTCATTTTGACTAGATATACCTTTTTAACATAATTTGTTAGCAAATTGTAAAGAATAGTTTGTAATAATCAAAGAAAAAAAATTGAACAGATGCACACTAATTCAAAACAATCACAAGTTAGATACTCAATTTAAGCTACCCAAACTTCTATGCATGTTGTAGTTGCATGAAAGCATCCTGAATTTTTATAATATACAATTTTAAAATTATTAGATTATTGCCATATTGTCTATAATAAAAATGTAAAATCAGGAACAAAGCAAATGTGAAGATAATTAAGTAAAATATGTTATTGAAAAGTAATTGTGCACATTCCTGCTCAGTCATTTCAAATAACAATTTTTTTTCTCATTTTTCTTTTGAGAGTTTTATAACTAGCTTCCTCTCACTCATAAAAATATTTCTGAGCATATTAATTTGAGAGGCAAAGAAGAAAATCTCTCTTAAAAAATTTACTTGAGTACTGTTCTCTGGGGATGTCAGAGAGTGAAGAACTACTACTTCATAAATTGCTAAAAGTGATCAATATTTTATTTTATTCTCTCTATGGGAAAATTTCACATAAAAGTATCTTCCTACCATGACATAAAACATGTACATCTTCTCACAATTAAACACTTCTAGTAGTCATTTTTATTCAATATATCTAGCATTTTGTATCTTCTGAGATTAGTGCATCAACCTTTAACCTGTTATTAACTTTTATATTCTTGAAAACCTCAGGAATATAAATGTCGGATAGATTCAATGTAATATTCATGATTCACAAGAAAAATTACTGCAGGAAAGTGTTACTAAGAGGCACACTGAAAGAGCATTAGGTGTGGAGACCTACCTTCCATTTCTACTAAAAGATAGTCTAGAATTTTGGCCTTGTATTTACGAGTCCTCACTCTGTTTTCCTTTGAAATAAGGACATTATTTTTTATATCATCGACCCATTGCTGTAACTTTGTGTAATGATTCGTGTATTTAATTCTATGAGAGTCATATACAGAATGTACATAATTCTTCAGTAGTTTTTGAGAATACAAATGACAGTCAATCTTTGTCAAAGTTCACAACCTAATAGAAACTATAAATAAATGAAGTGTTTACAAGAGCAAGAATTGATAATTCTGAGAAATTAACGGGGGTACAGAGAAAAGGATATTGAGCTACTCGTGCACTGGAAGAGGCATTGTAGACAAGGAGACATTCAATTTGAGTCTCGCTGAATGTGTGAAAACACAAAAGAAAATGTTAGGGAGAAAATGATGAATTTTGGTAAGTGGAAAACAAAGAAGAGAACCGTAAGAAATCAAAAGTCATGCTCTTCATTCAATGAAATTTTATGTTGACTCACTCAAACTCATAAACAGGGAAATTAAGTGGCTTAAGTTGCAAGATGCTATGATAAATTCATAGAGGAGGATCTCTCTATAACCTGACCTTTTGTTTGCTACCAGATAAAGTCATAAAGCTGGACATTTCCTGATGATTTTTACAATAATAAAACACTGACTAAAATAGTACCTAATATCACAGAGAAAATAAACAATTCTGCAAACATGATTAAGCCCAATGCTAAAGCAATGAGATAAAACTTTGTGCCAAGAAATGTGTGTGTGTGAGTGTCCGAGTGCCTTGTTAGTCATTTTATATGTATTTGGTTTATTTCTATTGCTTAATTTATGGTAAAAAAATAGTAAGTTTCCTTGTAATATTTTCATATCTGTAACATATTTGTCCTCTATTGTCTTCCCTCTTTCCTGTCCTTCTCCTACTGATATCCCCCTTCAGTAGTCATCTTGTTAGTGCTGGAAAATATTTATATTCAACAGGTTTATTGTTTAATGCATTAATCAAAAATGCCTATCATTTATGTGACACATTATAAAACTTAGACATAGGAGAGGATGTTAAAAAGTAATGATTCAGAAACACACATAGTGAACAATGACAAAGAGACATGATTTTATTTTATTTAAAGAGAAATATGAAGTCAAGTGGAAAAGCAATTAATATTGCAGATTATTCTATATTCCTAGTAGGGAGGAGGGGAAGATAAAGACATAAGAACTATGAAAAATAATGATAAATATTAGATAAGGCTATGCAATACTTGGACTCATTATAAAGGAAGGCTACAAACTCAGGACATATATACAAAATAGATTTGTCATGTTATTAATGATACAAAATGGCAATGTCAAGTCAAAGGTTAGACTGAAAAATGATATAAAAACATTTTCCATTAAACCTGAGTAATAGCCTTTGATCTTAGAATTTTAGATTTTGAGGGCATAAAGTGGCATTGGTAGTCAGTTTATAATGAGGAGGCCTAAACTAATTAAACTCACACACAAAGGAGAGAAAAAAAATGTAGTGTCAAAGAGGTCCCTCATTTGTCATTCACTCTGTAATCAATGTAATGCATTTTTTACCACTCATTACGCAATTAGAGTTGTTCATAAAACATTATATCCTTTCTCATTTTCAAGACAGTAGCTGTCCAGACAAGAACTACATTTCTCATATTTTGTATAGAATAATTTACATCTGATGCCAAATAAAGATGTTTAAGATGATAAAATCCATATTTACTTTTCACTTCTTATTTTTCTCCTCTGCAGATATTAATTCTATTAAGTTGTAGTAAAAAGAATAGTGGATCTCTCCCAAAGTCATTCACAGCCAGATCCCTAACATCTCTGAATAAATCATGTTACATAAAAATGGGGAATTGGCGGTATGTATGGAATTTGACTTGATAATCAGTCAACTCTTGATAAGAAGACTATCCTGAATTTTCCAGTGAAACAAATAAAATCACCAGGGCTCTTAAACAGAAAACTACTTGGCCTGACAAAGCAAACCAGAGATAGCATCATGGGAAGATCATGACTATGCTCTGCTGTTTGGAGGATGAAGAAGGTAGTCGGACCTGAGGAATGTACAAAATACCTAGAAAGTACAGTAAAGGAAGAGGTTCTCCCTCAGAATATGTATAGAGGGCACCTGTGTCTCTGCTCACATGAATTCAGTTTGGATTTCTGAGCTTCAGGTCTGCTTGATAATAAATTAATGTAGTTTTAATGTCTTAAAATTTTATAAGTTATACAACAAGAATAGAAAATTGTGTATAATGTTTCATTAAAGCTTACAAAACATATATGTAATTACTCCTATTTGTGATGGACAATCCCTATGAGAAAGATAATCATTCTATTCACTTTTCCTTCCTGCTTACTGACAGAATGGAACATAGAAATGTATATATGTGTAGATGTACTTCTACTGATAAGTACTCTGATTTTTAAATTATATAGGGTTCTGTCATATTAAGAAAAATTAACTTGAAAAGTCCAGTTTCTTTTTTGTTAGACTCCATTCACATTCTTTGTATTTCATTAATAAATTTAGAAATAATTATTTTAATGGGTTTCATAATTTACTAAACAATATTTTTGAGAATCAACTGATTAATGAGATTCTCAGATGCTACAATATTGCTACATAACATATTGAGTGTAACAAAACATTATATTTGCAAAGTTACTAATGGATTAATATTCAAAATATATGAAGAACTTGTGGAACCAGATATCAACCAACAAATAATCCAATTTTAAAATAGACATATATGTAAACAGAATATTCTCAATAGAAGAATCTCAAATGGAAAAAAACCCACCTAAATGTTCAACATACTTAGCCATCAGACAAATGTAAATCAAAACTACTTTGAGATTTCATCTTACACTTGTCAAAATGGCTAAGATCAGTAAAATAAGTGACAGACAACTCATGCTGCTGAGGATATGGATCAAGGGATCACTCCCTAATTGATGGTGGGAGTAGAAACCTGTGAAGTCACTATGGAAATCAATATAGTATTTCCTCAGAAGAACTTACTTCAAGACTCAGCTCTACTAATCTTGGGCATATACCCAAAGGACACTCAGCCCTACCACAAGGACACTTGTTAAACCATTTTCATTGTAGCTTTATTTATAATAGGCAGACACTAGAAACAGCCGATATGGATTAAGAGAATGTGGTGCATTTACACCATGGAAAATTAATCATCTGTTAAAAATTGCATCATAAATTTTGCTGGCAAATGGATGCAACTAGAAAAAAGTTTCCTGAGAGAGGTAACACAGACCCAGGAAGAGAAACATGGTATATACTCACTTATAAGTGGATACTAGTTGTCAAGAAAATGATAACCATGATACTGATAGTCTGGGGATAGAATGGTCATATAGGGCAGCCACAACTCCTCTGGTTCTATGAGAGATTGATAGTCTTTGTGGGAATCTAGATGCTGTCAACAGCACAGAAAAAGTTGATGGGTCTAAGAATGCCGGAGATTGCTATAGAGGCAGCTGGAGAAGACCAGGACACTGGCTGTTGCAACTTGGGTAGATCAAGCCCTCTATGTACAAAGTACTGAGTGGGTAACTAAACTAAACAAGTTAAAACCTGGGAAGACAGAAAATCTGAATAAGGAATAATGCTCTATACTGTACCTAAAGTATCCCGTGGATGTATTAGTGCAGGGTAAGTGCTAGCAAAGCCTAGATGTTCACGACAGAAAAGGAGGATTCCTGAGAATAGTCTGAGCTGAGTTATTTGGGACCATACTCCTGAGAAGACCCTTGAATCAAGAGGCAAACAGCCAGATTATGCAGGGGTGCTGGCTGTTAAACTCAAGCTAGATGCAGATGGATATGGAAAACAAGTATTGGTTGGTGGAATATATAAAAAGCCAGTTCCTGGAGGAGAACATTAGGAATGTGGTGGAGTAGGGTGCTGCAGGTAACACAGAGGGTACTGTGGGTGGGTGAAGGTAGCAACTTGTCTGCTGCATGTATGTCGGCAATCGCACACGTGGAAGGCCAAGATATGGGATTTCCAAAATTATAGAAGCCTAGATATTGCTACTTAGGTGATCAAACTAAATTTGTATAATGACTTTGGGAAAGGGGCTAGATCCAGGTAGAGATAGAATATGAAATATCTGGTTGTGAGGGAGTGAGTACTTACCAGGCCATACCATGGTGGAGGACTCAGGAATACAGAATTTGGATTCGGGTAAGATAGTTAGCAAAATGAGTACTATATGTAGATTCAAGCAGCGCAGGTCCTTGTAGGACAATGTATGTTGGTTGGAGGACAGGAGTAGATGCTGGGATTCGGCCCTCGCATTTGGAACTCTGTTGAATCCTGTGAGCATTACTACAACATGCAAGAATATCAGTGGCAAAAACTAGACTTGGACACTTGTAGTGACTTATGATCTGTTTGTTGGCATATGGGGAAACGCTATCTGGTAAGGGAAATATTCTGGGCTTGGTCTTTGGGGAAGATATGGAAAGTCTGGATTGGAAATGGAGTTGTGAAAGCAGGGCAACTATTTCATGCATGGGTGTAGGTGTGTTAAATTCAGGGGAGCCTAACTGTTGACTATACCAAAGAAGGAGTTGCTGGACCTAGTCTTGGCTGAAGGCTTTGAAAACCTTCACAGGCCTAAAATTTGCAAATGCAAGGCACATGAGGCAGCTGTAAGTCAGACAGCAAGTGGAAAATCAAATATTCATTTGTGTGTAGTGGGTTACTCAATTGGCTAAAGTTGGGTCCTGGTGGTTGTGGGATGTCTGGTTATATAATGAAGTGGTTTAGGCATCGGAATCATCCTGCAGATGGATTCAGGTAGGATGGTTACTGTTGGGAATGTAGATGCTGGATACAGCACAAAAGAATGTGCTAGGACAAGGCCAGTTGGAGGGAAAGTGCCAGCAGAAGCTTAGAACTATCTATCAAAGCACGGTATGACTAAGATGGAGCCTAGGGTTTGGAACTCAGCAAACAGCTAAAAGTCACTGTAAGTGTGAGAAAACAGCTCTTTTAGAGTTCTCACTGGATGTTTCATCAGGTCTGGACTCTACTGGAGTAGGAAAAGAATTATCTGCTCGAAAGGTGCACTTACTTCTCTTGGCATTGTAGAAGGATTTGGACAGTCTTGGCATGCTGTGATATTATGTAGTCAGCCAGAGATCCTGTGGTTTGATGAGGTTGGGGTTGTCTCAGTGGGAATGTATATGTTGTCTACAGCACAGGAGGATTTGATGGGACTAGGAATCCTATATGCTATGAATATGTTTTATTACCATTGGTTATTCAAGAAGATGCTTTGGGCAATCGATTAGTAGAATATAGCCAGGCAGGAAATCTGAACAGAGATATAGAGAGAAAGTAGGCAGAGTCAGGGAGATGCCATGTAGCTGCTGAAGGAGAAAACCAGCAGCTACCAGTGAGAGCCTTACTGGTATGGATCCTAATGATACATAGATATACAAAAGGGAATCCCACATCAATATGAGCTATGTTTGGAGGGATGTGGAAAAACAGTATTTGGAACAGGAAATATTCACTAGGTTCGAACTTTAGGAGGACACGATAACTTTTCATAAGGAGTGGGGTTATTCCATTAGCCAGTACAGGTATGATAAGTGTTGGGGAACTCTCAGTGTTGGCTACAGAATAGTAGTAGCTGGTGGGATCATGCTGTGTTTTGAGATTTGTGTCCCTAAAACATGCCAAAAATCACTACTGCAGAGTGCAAGGGTCCATTCTTTGATGGGACAGGGACTATTCAATCTAGGATAAATTCCACTGAATATGGAAAACCAATTACAGAGTATGGATATCTTCACCTGGATAAATCCTGGAGGGGGACATAGGAAGTCTGGGTATGGTGTGAAGAGGTATGGGCAACTCTAAGACCCCTGTTGGTTTATCTAAATAGGATTATATCTGGCTGTAGCCCAGATGTTCTCTATAATATAGGAAAAATGTTCTAAATAGGCTGCAACATGTTGAAGCCTAAAATTCACTACTATAAGGCAAGGAGTCCAGACCAAGATTGAACATTTCTTATGGTTTCCAGGTTATACATAACAGAATGTTAAAAATCAAGTGTCTAATACTGTGTGATATTCTCAATAGGCTAGACACCAGAAGATAGGAGAACCCTGGTTATGGACTGGGCTTATGTTGGTTGTAGAAAGCCTCCTTAGGTGAGTGAGTATATTAAAGGAGGCTGTATGCTCACCACAGTAAAAGAGATATTGAGGCTAGGCTGGGTCACCTGACTTGGGATAAGGTGGAAGCCTGGAGGCCATGATTTGTTGCTACACAGCCAGACAAGATATGGACACTGGTTTGTGTATATTCATTAGGTACAGAGGAATGTGGAGATGCAAGTATTCGTGTTTGTGTGTGTGTGTGTGTGTGTATGTGTGTGTGAGTGTGTGTGTGTACGGTCAACAGGCTAAGCCATGGAGTAGGAATGTTATTTGGGAATGATTTTAGGGAAGACATTCAAGATACTAGCCAAAGATTGAGGCGGACATTTTGGACTAAACCATTGACAGGGATAGCATTGTTGAAGAATTTGGAGAAGCAAATGATCTGTCATGTGTTCTACCACAACAAAGGTAGATATGTAAAAAAGGTTGAGGTGGAAAATTTGCCTTAGAGTTATTAAACAAAGTCTCCATCTAAACCCAAACTCTCTTTGCCTTCTCAATATCTTCCCCCTATCATCAAAGTGTCAGGGGTGGTACAGTCCACTATTTGTTCCTTCCTTCCCCAGGCATTCTTGTGGGTCAGAACCAGGCTTTGTGATGTCAGAGCACAAGCTCACCTACTATTGGTCGAGACCTTGATGATGACTCAGGTCTGAGGGTGTGGCCTTCCCTACTCTGCCAGTTGTTCACAGCCCCTCGAGGGAGAAACAACACGCGCTCACGCGACTTGGTGATGGAGAGTCTAGCAAAGGAACCTAAGGAATCACTGTCCGACATGGACCTCCCAACATCCAGTAGTGATGTTCCGATGGCAGCGAACGGGCCAGTCCTTATGGTGAAGACAAAGGCAGCTCTAAAGCAGTATCCACCTTACATGTCGTGCGGAAAGGTGAGTTGACGAACCCTACTGGAGCTCCCTCCTCTACTCATTTACTCTTACCTAAAGTCACTACCTCTCTCCTTCCTGGCATAAATCCCTTATCAATTCTCACCTCTTCCGACAAAGTGTCCTTCACATGCCTCTCCTGACTTCTCCCTGTATTAACTAAATCTTGTGTTCACCTCTTGCCATTCCAGGCCCACAAGAAAAGCAAACACCGGAAGCACTCCTCAAAGAAGAGGAACAAGAGAAAGAGGGAGGCCGAAGAGGCAGCTGCCCTCGAACGGAAGAAAATCAAAGTGAAAGCTGTTACTGCAATGCCTGAACCTATGGAGAAGGAGCCTGAAAAGGAAGCCGAGGTGCACACTACTGGAGAAGCAAGCATGGTCGCAGCAGCCGATGAGGGGGAGAGCCAATAAGATGGCTATCATGAAGACGGGGAATGCCCAAATATGACAAAGAAAATTGCATTGGTATAAATTTCTTAAATTGAAAATAAATTCAATTTAGTTGAAAAGCTATGTGTCTTTTACAGTGACTAAAGGCGAAACCAGGAAAGGGAAGGAAAAATGATGGTTATAGGAGAAGAGAGGGAAGATGGGTGGGTGAATGGCAATGGAGAGATTTGTTCTTCACTAGGTTTGGGACAGTCATAGTGGGTTCATGGAAAGAGGGGGAGTTTGGGTTGGTAGAAGACAAGGGAGGGATTTGGGTCTACAAAGGTTTGGGCATTAATTGTGGGTGCATAAAAGAGGCGAGTTTGTGTGGGAAGAAGACAAGGGAGGGATTAGGGTCTCCAAAATTTTGTGGCTTTAACGGTGAGAGCATGGAAAGAGAGGGAGTTTTGGTGGGTAGGAGACAAGGGAGGGATTTGTGTCTCCAAAGGTTTGGGCATCAATGGTGGGTGCATGGAAGACGGGGCGTTTGGGTGGGAAGAAGACAAGAAAGGGATTTGGGTCTCCAAAGTTTTGGGGCAGTAATGGTGAGGGCATGAAAAGAAAGGGAGTTTGGGTGGGAAGATGACAAGGGAGGGATTTGGGTCTCCAAAGAATTGGTCATCAATGGTGGGTGCATGGAAGAGGGGGAGTTAGGGTGGAAAGAAGAAAAGGAAGAGATTTGTGTCTCCAAACGATTTGGGCAGTAATGGTGAGTGCATGAAAAGAAAGGGAACTTGGGTTGGTAGAAGACCAGGGAGGGATTTGTGTCTCCAAAGGTTTGGGCATCACTTGTGGGTGCATGGAAGAAAGGGAGTTTGGGTGTGTAGGAGACAAGGGAAGGATTTGTGTTTTTAAAGGTTTGGGCATCAATGATGGGTGCATGGAAGAGGGGGAGTTTGGGTGGGAAGAAGACAAGGGAGGGATTTTTGTCTCCAAACGTTTGGGCATCATTGGTGGGTGCCTGGATGAGGGGGATTTTGGGGCAGTAATGGTGAGTGCATGAAAAGAAAGGGAGCATGGGTGGGTAGAAGACAAGGGAGGGATTTGGGTCTCCAAAGGTTTGGGCATTAATTGTGGGTGCATAAAAGAGGCGAGTTTATGTGGGAAGAAGACAAGGGAGGGATTAGGGTCTCCAAAATTTTGTGGCTTTAACGGTGAGAGCATGGAAAGAGAGGGAGTTTTGGTGGGTAGGAGACAAGGGAGGGATTTGTGTCTCCAAAGGTTTGGGCATCAATGGTGGGTGCATGAAAGTGGGGATGTTTGGGTTGGAAGAAGACAAGGGTGGGATTTGGGTCTCCAAAGGTTTGGGCAACAATGGTGGGTGCATGGAAGAGGGGGAGTTCGGGTGGGAAGAAGACAAGGCAGGGATTTGGGTTTCCATATGTTTGGAGCAGTAATGGTGAGTGCATGGAAAGAGAGGGAGTTTGGGTGGGTAGAAGACAAGGGAGGGATTTGGGTCTCCAAAGGTTTGGGCATCAATTGTGGGTGCATGGAAGAGAGGGAGTTTGGGTGGGTAGGAAAAAAGGGAGGGATTTGTGTCTCCAAAAGTTTGGGCATCAATGGTGGGTGCCTTGAAGAGGGGGATTTTGTGTTTGTAGAAGACAAGGGAGGTTTTTGAGTCTCCAAAATTTTGGGGCAGTAATGGTGAGAGCTTGGAAACCGTGGGAATATGGGTGGCTAATGCCAGGGAAGGGAGTTGGATCTCATACACTTTGGAGAGTGTAATGATGGGTAAATGATAAGAGACATTTGGGTGGGTACATGATAAGGGAAGGATTTGATTCTCAAATACTCAGGTGGCAGAAATCATGAGTATCTGTTAAGAGAGGAGTTTGGGTTATGATATGAAGGGTGGGATTAGGGTCTCAGAAAGATGGGGTCAGAAATGGTGGATATATAGCAACAGAGGGAGTATGCTGGGTAAATGACAAGGGAGGGATTTGGGTCTTATACACTTTAGGGGCAGCAATGGTGAGTATGTAGCAAGAGAAATACTTTGGATGGGCATACGCCAATGGAGAGATTAGGGTCTCACAAAGATGGTGGCAAAATGATGGGTATATGCCCAGAGAGGAATTTGGGTAGCTGTATGACCAGGGGGTGTTTGGGTCTCTTAAGGTTTGGGGCAGAAATAATTGGTATATTTCATGAAACAGAGTTTGGGTGGGTATATGTCAAGAGAGGGGGTTTTGTTGGGCTTATAAACATGGATATATTTGGGTCTGACATGTTTGGGGGAAGAAATGGTGGTTACATCACAAGACAGGAAATTGTGTGGTTACATGAAAATAGAAGAATTTTCAGTGGGCATATGGCAAGAGAAGGATTTGGGTCACAGCAGGATGGGGGCAGACATGGTGGATATATGGCTAGCGAGGGAGTTTGGGTGAGTACATGACATGGGGCAGATTGGGCCATCACAACGTTTGGGGGAAGAAATGGTGGAAAGATTATAAGAGAGAGTATTAGGTTTGGTGTATGGCTAAGGAGGAATGAGTGTCTTGGAAGGATGGGTCCAGAAATAGTGGGTACATGGCGAGAGAGGGAGTTCACTTGGTTGAATGAAAGGGAGAGATTTGTGTCTGATAAGGTTTTAGGGAATAAATATTGGCTATATGGCAAGAGAGGTAGTGTGGATAGGCAGATGACAAAGGAGGGATGTGGTCTCATAAGGATGAAGGCAGCAAAAGTGGGGGGAGAGAGACAGAGAGAGAGAGAGAGAGAGAGAGAGAGAGAGAGAGATAGAGAGAGAGAGAGAGATTGGGTTGGTATATGATATGAGAGAGATTATGGTTTTACAAAGTTTGATGACAGATAAACAATTTTCATGAATTTACGATAAAGATGGATTTGATTGCGTGTATTGTATGAACCACACCTTGAACTCAAATTTCAAGTTGAGGCCTAGAAAATTGATTTAGGTGGGTATATGACACAGAAGACTCTTTGGTGTTGAAGATGGAAAATCTGACATTTTGTATACTATAGGGATAGAGGCCAGAAAAGGAATATGGTTTGATATATAAAAAGAAGAAAATTTGGGTTAGCATATGACAAAGAAGGGACTTTGGTTCCCACAGATTTGAGGGTCATACCACACATGCACTGTAAGACTCATAGAGGTAATTATGGAGCATTGAATCCAAATTGCTACATTTATCTAATCTCATAGATACGGATGAAGAAGACTGTGCTCCACCATCCATGTATTTTGCAAGATCCGGGCAAAACTTCACAGTATGAATGTCTCAACCTATCTGAGGTGAAGTGTGTGAGTGACAGTTATCCCCACAAATAGCTGTTATGTTTCCTGTTTGGCAACTTTTTTTGAATGTTGGTTTTATACCTCACCATCCAATGTAAGTAAGGAAATCTCCCCAGGAGCAATAATCACCCAGCAAACTCAAATCTACTGATCACATCTCAGTGAAAGGAATGGTAATTTGAAATGACAGGTTTACCCTGGGTTATCCTTTATAAAAAATTTGTGTTTTAATAGGGCTTTTAGAATGGGCTGCTTACATAACAGGCCTAGCCCAAATGAGGATATACTAATGAGACAATTGTGTAGCTTGATCTATCAGAACAGTCAAATCATTGACGTCAACGTAATGAGTATTTCTAAAGAAATTTCATGCCATGTAAAGCAATGTTCTCTACCCAAAGGAAAACCTTTCTCCTTAAAGAGATTTCACACAATTCCTACTATCAAACCACCTTGCCAGATAAGACTAACAATTAGACAATGATGGGTGAGCTAAGGGAGGGTAGATGCCACCTCCTGACCACAACTGCTTATATGTCAATACCCTGTCCCTCTAGCTAAACTCTAATCTCAGTTCAGGACTTCAAGATGCAAGAGACTTGAAAGGGTCTCTGGATCTCTTTATCACTAGTTAATTGGATGCTTGCCTATAATTTTAGGAAATTAATTCATGATCCTCATGTCAGGATTCAGGCAAACACGGCACTGGGCCTGTTGTTGAGTCCATACTAACTGATTCATCAGTAGTAGGTAGAGAGAGAGAGAGACGAGGCCTGATGTGGGAATGTAAACCTCAAAACCCACCCTCAGTGACATATATTATCCACAAAGGCTATATGCATTCCAGCATGGTCACACCTCCTAATTTCCCAAACAGTTGCACTTCTTGGTAACTAAGTAAGTATTCAAGTACATGAGAGCCTGTTTTTCATTCCCTTTCATTAACTGTCACATTTCTCTAGAAGCCAGCAACTGTCAGTAGTTTGTCAGTTAGAGGTACAGACTTCTGAGCCATCCCCCATAGTCAAAGATGCACTGTAGGAGGGCTCCAGAGTCTAACTGGCAAACTCCTGACAGTTGGTGGCTTCTAGAGAAGTGTGAGAGTTAATGTGGATGGAAACCATACTGGCATATATTTGAGTGCTTAGTCACCAAGCATACTGGAATATGACCTGGCCTCATCTTACACAGGCCTTTGCATGCAATCACGACGGCTCTGTATTTGTGAGAGCAATGACTCTGTCATGTCTTGAGATCACAATTTCACTCTTGGCATCTGCAGCCTCAGACTCATAAAATCTTTTTAAATGCTCCCTGCAATGGTACCTGAGTCTTGAAGAGAGGGCTACAAATATCCCATTGCACATACTCTCATTTTTTTTCCAGGATGACCAGTTGTGAATGTCTTTTTTAAACATAATCTACTGCACCAAGGTCTCTGAGGAGGTCTGAGAACTGCACTAATCTGTAGTTATCGAGATATGAATGTAGAGTGAAGCTTGATACTTCATTCATTTAACAAAATAATAGTATGAGGTTCAATACTGGGGCCTTGGATCTCCATAACCATATGTTCTCGACAAAGCTTACAGCAGCAGGCATGTGTTGCTTTCTATAGAGTAGACCTTAAATTCACTCTTAAGGAGCTGATTATTCCCAGAAAGTTTGTACCACTATTGCATTCATGGACATATCTTTCTAGGTTGTTCATTAATATAGTATGCAATATTCTTAGTTTGATACGACGACTGATGATCCTCCCAGGAGCACACCATGTAGGCTAGAGCAAAGGATGAAATACTGGGACTAAACTGGGAACTAGGATTTAGGACTTTGTTGAAGTTAGAGATCATTACTGCAAGGCAAAGATTTCAGGCTACTATGGTGGCACTGCCTAAGGCTCATGATTTACACGCTACAGGATATGAAAACAGAAATATTGGGATGTATGTGGAATATCCAATACACTAGGCCCTGGAAGAGAAAACAGAAAGTTTGTGTATAGAGTGGGGTAGTATAGTCAACATCTAGTCCTGTGCCTGTGGATAGGGCAAGTACTAGTGGCACTCTAATTGTTCCTTATAGCACTGAAATTGGGGGTGTATGAGATTTGGGACCATGATGAAGCCTGAAGGCCTCTGCTCTGAAGTATAAGTTGTTTGTCTAGGCTGGGGTACTGGTATAGATTCAGCAGGATGTGCAAAAACATTTATGATGAGTATGTTAGGGATAATTAACAGGCCTGACTCTGGAGA
Source organism: Microtus oregoni (assembly GCF_018167655.1). NCBI lineage: Eukaryota > Metazoa > Chordata > Mammalia > Rodentia > Cricetidae > Microtus > Microtus oregoni. The sequence continues at coordinate 24,254 of NW_024544242.1, forward strand.
GGTCATGGGGAATCTGAGTACAGAGTTGGGTTGTATAGGCAGCACACAGTGTTCTGTGGCTAAGTGTTGTAACAGGAACTTCATGCAGGAACCAAGATCTTACCTATAGCAAAGAAGAACATGAAGCAAAGGATTTCGGACATTGACAAAAGTTAGAAGTCACTACAAGGATGGGTGGTGGTGGTGCATGACTTTAATCATAGCACTTGGGAGGCAGAGGCAGGAGGATCTCTGTAAGTGTGAAGCCAACCTGGTCTACAGAGCTAGTGCACACATAGACTTCAAAGTTACATAGAGAAGCCTTCCCTCAGATTAAAAATAGATAGATAGATAGACAGATAGGTAGATATAAGTAAGTCATTGCGAGTGAGAACAAGCACTATTCTAGGGATGCCACTAGATGGTCTGGACTCCACTAGTTTGGGAAAACAATTATCTTTGCAGAAGGGTGCATACCTCTATCGACTTTATAGGAGGATATGGACAGTCTGGGCATGCGTGCAAGAACGTTGAGTGCAGAGGGAGCCTAGCTGTTCACTAAAGCATAGTAGAAGTTGTAGGGCCTAAGCTTGTCTGCACACATTCAATCCTGTAGATGCCTAAAGCTCACAAATGGAAGGCAAGTGTGTTTCTAGTAGGTCAGGCTGCATGTGGAAAAACAAGTATCCATGTTTGTGTTGGTTATTACTCACTAGGCTAAACCCTGGAGGCCGAGCATGTGGGATGTCTAGGGACGAAGATAGGTGGCTTAATCATTTAAATGTCACTTGTGATTGAATGAAGGTAGAATGGTTCAAGTTGAGAGTATGGAAGTTGGATATAGCACAAAGGAATAGGCTAGGACAAGGTCAGTTGGAGGAACCAGAGTCTGCAGAAGCCTAGAGCCATCAAGTACAAGGAACTCATAGCCACACTAGTCATGGTCACTGGATGTTCGACCATTCTAGTTACGCCAGAAAATAAAATGTCAGATAGGGATGTAAACACCAGGCTCACCCAGGAGGAGACCACAGGAAGTCTGTGTATTTATTGGTGTATTTTATGTGTCACAAGGCTTTCTGAAAGTAGATGTGGGTAGACAGGGCTAGGGTACATCCCTATGGGAGCATAGATGTAGGCTACAGCCAAGGACAAAATGCTTGGCATAGGCTAGGGCCAAGGAATGGGGACCTTGTTGAATTCTAGGGGTCATTACAGCAAGGCTAGGAGTCCAGACATCTGTGCCAAACTGCATGCAGCATGGGATTTATGTTTTGCATGACATGAAAACAGAAATATTGGGTTGTGTTTGGAGATTCAGGAACTAGACTCTGGGGAGTGGATGGGAAGTTTGTGTATAGAGTGCCATGGTATAGTGAACATCTAGTCCTGTGGCCATAGATAGGACAACTATTGTAGAAATACTAAATGTTAACTATAGCACATGAATAGATGGAGGGGCTGTGCTGGGGTGTGAGATTTTACACCCTACTGAATCCTAGAGGCACCTGTTATGTGTTATAGGTTGTCTATGTAGGCTAAAGTACTGTGATCAATTCAGCGAGTTGTAGAAAATCATGTATGATGAGTACATTTGGTGTTAGTCTACAGGCTTGACTCTGGGGAGTACATGGGTATTCTGGGAAATCTGGGTATTAAGTTGTGTTGTATAGGTAGCCTAGAGTGTCCTGTGTGTAAGTGTTGTTACAGGAGATTCATGCAGGACACTATATGTTGCATTTAGCCTAAGAGACCATGGTGGGACTAAGATGGAACAAAGGATTTGGAACCCTACCAACAGCTAGAAGTCACTACTATTGAAATCTAGGGATGTTCCATGCAGTCTGGACTCCACTGGATTAGAAAAACGATGATAGGATGCAGAGCAGTGCTCTGAAATCTAGACGATGGAGGAGTATTCTGATAGTCTGGGGATAGAATGGTCATGTAGGGCAGCCACAACTCCTCTGGTTCTATGAGAGACTGATAGTCTTTGTGGGAATCTAGATGCTGTCAACAGCACAGAAAAAGTTGATGGGTCTAAGAATGCCGGAGATTGCTATAGAGGCAGCTGGAGAAGAACAGGACACTGGCTGTTGCAACTTGGGTAGATCAAGCCCTCTATGTACAAAGTACTGAGTGGGTAACTAAACTAAACAAGTTAAAACCTGAGAAGACATAGAAAATCTGAATAAGGAATAATGCTCTATACTGTACCTAAAGTGTCCCGTGGATGTATTAGTGCAGGGTAAGTGCTAGCAAAGACTAGATGTTCACGACAGAAAAGGAGGATTCCTGAGAATAGTCTGAGCTGAGTTATTTGGGACCATACTCCCGAGAAGACCCTTGACTCAAGAGGCAAACAGCCAGATCATGCAGGGGTGCTGTCTGTTAAACTCAAGCTAGATGCAGATGGATATGGAAAACAAATATTGGTTGGTGGCATATATAAGAAGCCAGTTCCTGGAGGAGAACATTAGGAATGTGGTAGAGTAGGGTGCTGCAGGTAACACAGAGGGTACTGTGGGTGGGTGAATGTAGCAACTTGTCTGCTGCATGTATGTCGGCAATCGCACACGTGGAAGGCCAAGACATGGGATTTCCGAAATTATAGAAGCCTAGATATTGCTACTTAGGTGATCAAACTAAATTTGTATAATGACTTTGGGAAAGAGGCTAGATCCAGGTAGAGATAGAATATGAAATATCTGGTTGTGAGGGAGTGAGTACTTACCAGGCCATACCATGGTGGAGGACTCAGGAATACAGAATTTGGATTCGGGTAAGATAGTTAGCAAAATGAGTACTATATGTAGATTCAAGCAGCACAGGTCCTTGTAGGACAATGTATGTTGGTTGGAGGACAGGAATAGATGCTGGGATTCAGCCCTCGCATTTGGAACTCTGTTGAATCCTGTGAGCATTACTACAACATGCAAGAATATCAGTGGCAAAAACTAGACTTGGACACTTGTAGTGACTTATGATCTGTTTGTTGGCATATGGGGAAACGCTATCTGGTAGGGGAAATATTCTGGGCTTGGTCTTTGGGGAAGATATGGAAAGTCTGGATTGGAAATGGAGTTGTGAAAGCAGGGCAACTATTTCATGCATGGGTGTAGGTGTGTTAAATTCAGGGGAGCCTAACTGTTGACTATACCAAAGAAGGAGTTGCTGGACCTAGTCTTGGCTGAAGGCTTTGAAAACCTTCACAGGCCTAAAATTTGCAAATGCAAGGCACATGAGGCAGCTGTAAGTCAGACAGCAAGTGGAAAATCAAATATTCATTTGTGTGTAGTGGATTACTCAATTTGCTAAAGTTGGGTCCTGGTGGTTGTGGGATGTCTGGTTATATAATGAAGTGGTTTAGGCATCGGAATCATCCTGCAGATGGATTCAGGTAGGATGGTTACTGTTGGGAATGTAGATGCTGGATACAGCACAAAAGAATGTGCTAGGACAAGGCCAGTTGGAGGGAAAGTGCCAGCAGAAGCTTAGAACTATCTATCAAAGCACGGTAGGACTAAGATGGAGCCTAGGGTTTGGAACTCAGCAAACAGCTAAAAGTCACTATAAGTGTGAGAAAACAGCTCTTTTAGACTTCTCACTGGATGTTTCATCAGGTCTGGACTCTACTGGAGTAGGAAAAGAATTATCTGCTCGAAAGGTGCACTTACTTCTCTTGGCATTGTAGAAGGATTTGGACAGTCTTGGCATGCTGTGATATTATGTAGTCAGCCAGAGATCCTGTGGTTTGATGAGGTTGGGGTTGTCTCAGTGGGAATGTATATGTTGTCTACAGCACAGGAGGATTTGATGGGACTAGGAATCCTATATGCTATGAATATGTTTTATTACCATTGGTTATTCAAGAAGATGCTTTGGGCAATCGATTAGTAGAATATAGCCAGGCAAGAAATCTGAACAGAGATATAGAGAGAAAGTAGGCAGAGTCAGGGAGATGCCATGTAGCTGCTGAAGGAGAAAACCAGCAGCTACCAGTGAGAGCCTTACTGGTATGGATCATAATGATACATAGATATACAAAAGGGAATCCCACATCAATATGAGCTATGTTTGGAGGGATGTGGAAAAACAGTATTTGGAACAGGAAATATTCACTAGGTTCGAACTTTAGGAGGACACGATAATTTTTCATAAGGAGTGGGGTTATTCCATTAGCCAGTACAGGTATGATAAGTGTTGGGGAACTCCCAGTGTTGGCTACAGAATAGTAGTAGCTGGTGGGATCATGCTGTGTTTTGAGATTTGTGTCCCTTAAACATGCCAAAAATCACTACTGCAGAGTGCAAGGGTCCATTCTTTGATGGGACAGGGACTATTCAATCTAGGATAAATTCCACTGAATATGGAAAACCAATTACAGAGTATGGATATCTTCACCTGGATAAATCCTGGAGGGGGACATAGGAAGTCTGGGTATGGTGTGAAGAGGTATGGGCAACTCTAAGACCCCTGTTGGTTTATCTAAATAGGATTATATCTGGCTGTAGCCCAGATGTTCTCTATAATATAGGAAAAATGTTCTAAATAGGCTGCAACATGTTGAAGCCTAAAATTCACTACTATAAGGCAAGGAGTCCAGACCAAGATTGAACATTTCTTATGGTTTCCAGGTTATACATAACAGAATGTTAAAAATCAAGTGTCTAATACTGTGTGATATTCTCAATAGGCTAGACATCAGAAGATAGGAGAACCCTGGTTATGGACTGGGCTTATGTTGGTTGTAGAAAGCCTCCTTAGGTGAGTGAGTATATTAAAGGAGGCTGTATGCTCACCACAGTAAAAGAGATATTGAGGCTAGGCTGGGTCACCTGACTTGGGATAAGGTGGAAGCCTGGAGGCCATGATTTGTTGCTACACAGCCAGACAAGATATGGACACTGGTTTGCGTATATTCATTAGGTACAGAGGAATGTGGAGATGCAAGTATTCGTGTGTGTGTGTGTGTGTGTGTGTGTGTGTATGAGTGTGTGTGAGTGTGTGTGTGTACGGTCAACAGGCTAAGTCATGGAGTAGGAATGTTATTTGGGAATGATTTTAGGGAAGACATTCAAGATACTAGCCAAAGATTGAGGTGGACATTTTGGACTAAACCATTGACAGGGATAGTATTGTTGAAGAATTTGGAGAAGCAAATGATCTGTCATGTGTTCTACCACAACAAAGGTAGATATGTAAAAAAGGTTGAGGTGGAAAATTTGCCTTAGAATTATTAAACAAAGTCTCCATCTAAACCCAAACTCTCTTTGCCTTCTCAATATCTTCCCCCTATCATCAAAGTGTCAGGAGTGGTACAGTCCACTATTTGTTCCTTCCTTCCCCAGGCATTCTTGTGGGTCAGAACCAGGCTTTGTGATGTCAGAGCACAAGCTCACCTACTATTGGTCGAGACCTTGATGATGACTCAGGTCTGAGGGTGTGGCCTTCCCTACTCTGCCAGTTGTTCACAGCCCCTCGAGGGAGAAAAAACACACGCTCACGCGACTTGGTGATGGAGACTCTAGCAAAGGAACCTAAGGAATCACTGTCCGACATGGATCTCCCAACATCCAGTAGTGATGTTCCGATGGCAGCGAACGGGCCAGTCCTTATGGTGAAGACAAAGGCAGCTCTAAAGCAGTATCCACCTTACATGTCTTGCGGAAAGGTGAGTTGACGAACCCTACTGGAGCTCCCTCCTCTACTCATTTACTCTTACCTAAAGTCACTACCTCTCTCCTTCCTGGCATAAATCCCTTATCAATTCTCACCTCTTCCGACAAAGTGTCCTTCACATGCCTCTCCTGACTTCTCCCTCTATTAACTAATTCTTGTGTTCACCTCTTGCCATTCCAGGCACACAAGAAAAGCAAACACCGGAAGCACTCCTCAAAGAAGAGGAACAAGAGAAAGAGGGAGGCCGAAGAGGCAGCTGCCCTTGAACGGAAGATAATCAAAGTGAAAGCTGTTACTGCAATGCCTGAACCTAAGGAGGAGGAGCCTGAAAAGGAAGCCGAGGTGCACACTACTGGAGAAGCAAGCGTGGTCGCAGCAGCCCATGAGGGGGAGAGCCAATAAGATGGCTATCATGAAGACGGGGAATGCCCAAATATGACAAAGAAAATTGCATTGGTATAAATTTCTTAAATTGAAAATAAATTCAATTTAGTTGAAAAGCTATGTGTCTTTTACAGTGACTAAAGGTGAAACCAGGAAAGGGAAGGAAAAATGATGGTTATAGGAGAAGAGAGGGAAGATGGGTGGGTGAATGGCAATGGAGAGATTTGTTCTTCACTAGGTTTGGGACAGTCATAGTGGGTTCATGGAAAGAGGGGGAGGTGGGTTGGTAGAAGACAAGGGAGGGATTTGGGTCTACAAAGGTTTGGGCATTAATTGTGGGTGCATAAAAGAGGCGAGTTTGTGTGGGAAGAAGACAAGGGAGGGATTAGGGTCTCCAAAATTTTGTGGCTTTAACGGTGAGAGCATGGAAAGAGAGGGAGTTTTGGTGGGTAGGAGACAAGGGAGGGATTTGTGTCTCCAAAGGTTTGGGCATCAATGGTGGGTGCATGGAAGACGGGGAGTTTGGGTGGGAAGAAGACAAGGGAGGGGTTTGGGTCTCCAAAGTTTTGGGGCAGTAATGGTGAGGGCATGAAAAGAAAGGGAGTTTGGGTGGGAAGATGACAAGGGAGGGATTTGGGTCTCCAAAGAATTGTTCATCAATGGTGGGTGCATGGAAGAGGGGGAGTTAGGGTGGATAGAAGACAAGGAAGGGATTTGTGTCTCCAAAGGATTTGGGCAGTAATGGTGAGTGCATGAAAAGAAAGGGAACTTGGGTTGGTAGAAGACAAGGGAGGGATTTGTGTCTCCAAAGGTTTGGGCATCACTTGTGGGTGCATGGAAGAAAGGGAGTTTGGGTGTGTAGGTGACAAGGGAGGGATTTGTGTTTTTAAAGGTTTGGGCATCAATGATGGGTGCATGGAAGAGGGGGAGTTTGGGTGGGAAGAAGACAGGGGAGGGATTTTTGTCTCCAAACGTTTGGGCATCATTGGTGGGTGCCTGGATGAGGGGGATTTTGGGGCAGTAATGGTGAGTGCATGAAAAGAAAGGGAGCATGGGTGGGTGAAGACAAGGGAGGGATTTGTGTCTCCAAAGGTTTGGGCATCAATGGTGGGTGCATGAAAGTGGGGATGTTTGGGTTGGAAGAAGACAAGGGTGGGATTTGGGTCTCCAAAGGTTTGGGCAACAATGGTGGGTGCCTGGAAGAGGGGGAGTTCGGGTGGGAAGAACACAAGGGAGGGATTTGGGTTTCCATATGTTTGGAGCAGTAATGGTGAGTGCATGGAAAGAGAGGGAGTTTGGGTGGGTAGAAGACAAGGGAGGGATTTGGGTCTCCAAAGGTTTGGGCATCAATTGTGGGTGCATGGAAGAGAGGGAGTTTGGGTGGGTAGGAAAAAAGGGAGGGATTTGTGTCTCCAAAAGTTTGGGCATCAATGGTGGGTGCCTTGAAGAGGGGGATTTGTGTTTGTAGAAGACAAGGGAGGGGTTTGTGTCTCCAAAATTTTGGGGCAGTAATGGTGAGAGCATGGAAAGCGTGGGAATATGGGTGGGTAATGCCAGGGAAGGGAGTTGGATCTCATATACTTTGGAGAGTGTAATGATGGGTAAATGATAAGAGACATTTGGGTGGGTACATGACAAGGGAAGGATTTGATTCTCAAATACTCAGGTGGCAGAAATCATGAGTATCTGTTAAGAGAGGAGTTTGGGTTATTATATGAAGGGTGGGATTAGGGTCTCAGAAAGATGGGGTCAGAAATGGTGGATATATAGCAACAGAGGGAGTATGCTGGGTAAATGATAAGGGAGGGATTTGGGTCTTATACACTTTAGGGGCAGCAATGGTGAGTATGTAGCAAGAGAAATACTTTGGATGGGCATACGACAATGGAGAGATTAGGGTCTCACAAAGCTGGTGGCAAAATGATGGGTATATGCCCAGAGAGGAGTTTGGGTAGCTGTATGACCAGGGGGTGTTTGGGTCTCTTAAGGTTTGGGGCAGAAATAATTGGTATATTTCATGAAACAGAGTTTGGGTGGGTATATGTCAAGAGAGGGGGTTTTGTTGGGCTTATAAACATGGATATATTTGGGTCTGACATGTTTGGGGGAAGAAATGGTGGTTACATCACAAGACAGGAAATTGTGTGGTTACATGAAAATAGAAGAATTTTCAGTGGGCATATGGCAAGAGAAGGATTTGGGTCACAGCAGGATGGGGGCAGACATGGTGGATATATGGCTAGCGAGGGAGTTTGGGTGAGTACATGACATGGGGCAGATTGGGCCATCACAACGTTTGGGGGACGAAATGGTGGAAAGATTATAAGAGAGAGTATTAGGTTTGGTGTATGGCTAAGGAGGAATGAGTGTCTTGGAAGGATGGGTCCAGAAATAGTGGGTACATGGCAAGAGAGGGAGTTCACTTGGTTGAATGAAAGGGAGAGATTTGTGTCTGATAAGGTTTTAGGGAATAAATATTGGCTATATGGCAAGAGAGGTAGTGTGGATAGGCAGATGACAAAGGAGGGATGTGGTCTCATAAGGATGAAGGCAGCAACAGTGGGGAGAGAGAGAGAGAGAGAGAGAGAGAGAGAGATTGGGTTGGTATATGATATGGGAGAGATTATGGTGTTTCAAAGTTTGATGGCAGATAAACAATTTTCATGAATTTACGATAAAGATGGATTTGATTGCGTGTATTGTGTGATCCACACCTTGAACTCAAATTTCAAGTTGAGGCCTAGAAAATTGATTTAGGTGGGTATATGACACAGAAGACTCTTTGGTGTTGAAGATGGAAAATCTGACATTTTGTATACTATAGGGATAGAGGCCAGAAAAGGAATATGGTTTGATATATAAAAAGAAGAAAATTTGGGTTAGCATATGACAAAGAAGGGACTTTGGTTCCCACAGATTTGAGGGTCATACCACACATGCACTGTAAGACTCATAGAGGTAATTATGGAGCATTGAATCCAAATTGCTACATTTATCTAATCTCATAGATACGGATGAAGTACTGTGCTCCACCATCCATGTATTTTGCAAGATCCGGGCAAAACTTCACAGTATGAATGTCTCAACCTATCTGAGGTGAAGTGTGTGAGTGACAGTTATCCCAACAAATAGCTGTTATGTTTCCTGTTTGGCAACTTTTTTTTGAATGTTGGTTTTATACCTCACCATCCAATGTAAGTAAGGAAATCTCCCCAGGAGCAATAATCAAACAGCAAACTCAAATCTACTGATCACATCTCAGTGAAAGGAATGGTAATTTGAAGTGACAGGTTTACCCTTGTTTATGCTTTATAAAAAATTTGTGTTTTAATAGGGCTTTTAGAATGGGCTGCTTACATAACAAGCCTAGCAGAAATGAGGATATACTAATGAGACAATTGTGTAGCTTGATCTATCAGAACAGTCAAATCATTGACTTCAACGTAATGAGTATTTCTACAGAAATCTCATGCCATGTAAAGCAATGTTCTCTACCCAAAGGAAAACCTTGTCTTCTTAAAGAGATTTCACACAATTCCTACTATCAAACCACCTTGCCAGATAAGACTAACAATTAGACAATGATGGGTGAGCTAAGGGAGGGTAGATGCTACCTCCTGACCACAACTGCTTATATGTCAATACCCTGTCCCTCTAGCTAAACTCTAATCTCAGTTCAGGACTTCAAGATGCAAGAGACTTGAAAGGGTCTCTGGATCTCTTTATCACTAGTTAATTGGATGCTTGCATATAATTTTAGGAAATTAATTCATGATCATCATGTCAGGATTCAGGCAAACACGGCACTGGGCCTGTTGTTGAGTCCATACCAACTGATTCATCAGTAGTAGGTAGACAGAGAGAGAGACGAGGCCTGATGTGGGAATGTAAACCTCAAAACCCACCCTCAGTGACATATATTATCCACAAAGGCTATATGCATTCCAGCATGGTCACACCTCCTAATTTCCCAAACAGTTGCACTTCTTGGTAACTAAGTAAGTATTCAAGTACATGAGAGCCTGTTTTTCATTCCCTTTCATTAACTGTCACATTTCTCTAGAAGCCACCAACTGTCAGTAGTTTGTCAGTTAGAGGTACAGACTTCTGAGCCATCCCCCATAGTCAAAGATGCACTGTAGGAGGGCTCCAGAGTCTAACTGGCAAACTCCTGACAGTTGGTGGCTTCTAGAGAAGTGTGAGAGTTAATGTGGATGGAAACCATACTGGCATATATTTGAGTGCTTAGTCACCAAGCATACTGGAATATGACCTGGCCTCATCTTACACAGGCCTTTGCATGCAATCACGACGGCTCTGTATTTGTGAGAGCAATGACTCTGTCATGTCTTGAGATCACAATTTCACTCTTGGCATCTGCAGCCTCAGACTCATAAAATCTTTTTAAATGCTCCCTGCAATGGTACCTGAGTCTTGAAGAGAGGGCTACAAATATCCCATTGCACATACTCTCATTTTTTTTCCAGGATGACCAGTTTTGAATGTCTTTTTTAAACATAATCTACTGCACCAAGGTCTCTGAGGAGGTCTGAGAACTGCACTAATCTGTAGTTATCGAGATATGAATGTAGAGTGAAGCTTGATACTTCATTCATTTAACAAAATAATAGTATGAGGTTCAATACTGGGGCCTTGGATCTCCATAACCATATGTTCTCGACAAAGCTTACAGCAGCAGGCATGTGTTGCTTTTTATAGCGTAGACCTTAAATTCACTCTTAAGGAGCTGATTATTCCCAGAAAGTTTGTACCACTATTGCATTCATGGACATATCTTTCTATGTTGTTCATTAATATAGTATGCAATATTCTTAGTTTGGTAGGACGACTGATGATCCTCCCAGGAGCACAACATGTAGGCTAGAGCAAAGGATGAAATACTGGGACTAAACTGAGAACTAGGATTTAGGACTTTGTTGAAGTTAGAGATCATTACTGCAAGGCAAAGATTTCAGGCTACTATGGTGGCACTGCCTAAGTCTCATGATTTACATGCTACAGGATATGAAAACAGAAATATTGGGATGTATGTGGAATATCCAATAGACTAGGCCCTGGAAGAGAACACAGAAAGTTTGTGTATAGAGAGGGGTAGTATAGTCAACATCTAGTCCTGTGCCTGTGGATAGGGCAAGTACTAGTGGCACTCTAATTGTTCCTTATAGCACTGAAATTGGGGGTGTATGTGATTTGGGACCATGATGAAGCCTGAAGGCCTCTGCTCTGAAGTATAAGTTGTTTGTCTAGGCTGGGGTACTGGTATAGATTCAGCAGGATGTGCAAAAACATTTATGATGAGTATGTTAGGGATAATTAACAGGCCTGATTCTGGAGAGGTCATGGGGAATCTGAGTACAGAGTTGGGTTGTATAGGCAGCACACAGTGTTCTGTGGCTAAGTGTTGTAACAGGAACTTCATGCAGGAACCAAGATCTTACCTATAGCAAAGAAGAACATGAAGCAAAGGATTTCGGACATTGACAAAAGTTAGAAGTCACTACAAGGATGGGTGGTGGTGGTACATGACTTTAATCATAGCACTTGGGAGGCAGAGGCAGGAGGATCTCTGTGAGTGTGAAGCCAACCTGGTCTACAGAGCTAGTGCAAAAATAGACTTCAAAGTTACGTAGAGAAGCCTTCTCTCGAATTAAAAATAGATAGATAGATAGACAGATAGGTAGATATAAGTAAGTCATTGCGAGGGAGAACAAGCAATATTCTAGGGATGCCACTAGATTGTCTGGACTCCACTAGTTTGGGAAAACAATTATCTCTGCAGAAGGGTGCATACCTCTATAGTCTTTGTAGGAGGATATGGACAGTCTGGGCATGTGTGCAAGAACGTTTAGTGCAGAGGGAGCCTAGCTGTTCACTAAAGCATAGTAGAAGTTGCTGGGCCTAAGCTTGTCTGCACACATTCAAACCTGTAGATGCCAAAAGCTCGCAAATGGAAGGCAAATGTGGTTCTAGTAGGTCAGGCTGCATGTGGAAAAACAAGTATTCATGTTTGTGTTGGTTATTACTCACTAGGCTAAACCCTGGAGGCCGAGCATGTGGGATGTCTAGGGACAAAGATAGGTGGCTTAATCATTTAAATGTCACTTGTGATTGAATGAAGGTAGAATGGTTCAAGTTGAGAGTATGGAAGTTGGATATAGCACAAAGGAATAGGCTAGGACAAGGTCAGTTGGAGGAACCAGAGTCTGCAGAAGCCTAGAGCCATCAAGTACAAGGAACTCATAGCCACACTAGTCATGGTCACTGGATGTTCGACCATTCTAGTTACGCCAGAAAATAAAATGTCAGATAGGGATGTAAACACCAGGCTCACCCAGGAGGAGACCACAGGAAGTCTGTGTATTTATTGGTGTATTTTATGTGTCACAAGGCTTTCTGAAAGTAGATGTGGGTAGACAGGGCTAGGGTACATCCCTATGGGAGCATAGATGTAGGCTACAGCCAAGGACAAAATGCTTGGCATAGGCTAGGGCCAAGTAATGGGGACCTTGTTGAATTCTAGGGGTCATTACAGCAAGGCTAGAAGTCCAGACATCTGTGCCAAACTGCATGCAGCATGGGATTTATGTTTTGCATGACATGAAAACAGAAATATTGGGTTGTGTTTGGAGTTTCAGTAACTAGACTCTGGGGAGTGGATGGGAAGTTTGTGTATAGACTGCCATGGTATAGTGAACATCTAGTCCTGTGGCCATAGATAGGACAACTATTGTAGAAAAACTAAATGTTAACTATAGCAAATGAATAGATGGAGGGGCTGTGCTGGGGTGTGAGATTTTACAACCTACTGAATCCTAGAGGCACCTGTTATGTGTTATAGGTTGTCTATGTAGGCTAAAGTACTGTGATCAATTCAGCGAGTTGTAGAAAATCATGTATGATGAGTACATTTGGTGTTAGTCTACAGGCTCGACTCTGGGGAGTACATGGGTATTCTGGGTAATCTGGGTATTAAGTTGTGTTGTATAGGTAGCCTAGAGTGTCCTGTGTGTAAGTGTTGTTTCAGGAGATTCATGCAGGACACTATATGTTGCATTCAGCCTAAGAGACCATGGTGGGACTAAGATGGAACAAAGGATTTGGAACCCTACCAAAAGCTAGAAGTCACTACTATTGAAATCTAGGGATGACACTGGATGTTCCATGCAGTCTGGACTCCACTGGATTAGAAAAACAATGATAGGTTGCAGAGCAGTGCTCTGAAATCTAGACGATGGAGGAGTATTCTGATAGTCTGGGGATAGAATGGTCATGTAGGGCAGCCACAACTCCTCTGGTTCTATGAGAGATTGATAGTCTTTGTGGGAATCTAGATGCTGTCAACAGCACAGAAAAAGTTGATGGGTCTAAGAATGCCGGAGATTGCTATGGAGGCAGCTGGAGAAGACAAGGACACTGGTTGTTGCAACTTGGGTAGATCAAGCCCTCTATGTACAAAGTACTGAGTGGGTAACTAAACTAAACAAGTTAAAACCTGGGAAGACATAGAAAATCTGAATAAGGAATAATGTTCTATATTGTACCTAAAGTGTCCCGTGGATGTACTAGTGCAGGGAAAGTGCTAGCAAAGCCTAGATGTTCACGACAGAAAAGGAGGATTCCTGAGAATAGTCTGAGCTGAGTTATTTGGGACCATACTCCCGAGAAGACCCTTGACTCAAGAGGCAAACAGCCAGATTATGCAGGGGTGCTGGCTGTTAAACTCAAGCTAGAGGCAGATGGATATGGAAAACAAGTATTGGTTGGTGGCATATATAAGAAGCCAGTTCCTGGAGGAGAACATTAGGAATGTGGTGGAGTAGGGTGCTGCAGGTACCACAGAGGGTACTGTGGGTGGGTGAAGGTAGCAACTTGTCTGCTGCATGTATGTCGGCAATCGCACACGTGGAAGGCCAAGATATGGGATTTCCGAAATTATAGAAGCCTAGATATTGCTACTTAGGTGATCAAACTAAATTTGTATAATGACTTTGGGGAAGAGGCTAGATCCAGGTAGAGATCGAATATGAAATATCTGGTTGTGAGGGAGTGAGTACTTACCAGGCCATACCATGGTGGAGGACTCAGGAATACAGAATTTGGATTCGGGTAAGATAGTTAGCAAAATGAGTACTATATGTAGATTCAAGCAGCGCAGGTCCTTGTAGGACAATGTATGTTGGTTGGAGGACAGGAGTAGATGCTGGGATTCGGCCCTCGCATTTGGAACTCTGTTGAATCCTGTGAGCATTACTACAACATGCAAGAATATCAGTGGCAAAAACTAGACTTGGACACTTGTAGTGACTTATGATCTGTTTGTTGGCATATTGGGAAACGCTGTCTGGTAGGGGAAATATTCTGGGCTTGGTCTTTGGGGAAGATATGGAAAGTCTGGATTGGAAATGGAGTTGTGAAAGCAGGGCAACTATTTCATGCATGGGTGTAGGTGTGTTAAATTCAGGGGAGCCTAACTGTTGACTATACCAAAGAAGGAGTTGCTGGACCTAGTCTTGGCTGAAGGCTTTGAAAACCTTCACAGGCCTAAAATTTGCAAATGCAAGGCACATGAGGCAGCTGTAAGTCAGACAGCAAGTGGAAAATCAAATATTCATTTGTGTGTAGTGGGTTACTCAATTGGCTAAAGTTGGGTCCTGGTGGTTGTGGGATGTCTGGTTATATAATGAAGTGGTTTAGGCATCGGAATCATCCTGCAGATGGATTCAGGTAGGATGGTTACTGTTGGGAATGTAGATGCTGGATACAGCACAAAAGAATGTGCTAGGACAAGGCCAGTTGGAGGGAAAGTGCCAGCAGAAGCTTAGAACTATCTATCAAAGCACGGTAGGACTAAGATGGAGCCTAGGGTTTGGAACTCAGCAAACAGCTAAAAGTCACTATAAGTGTGAGAAAACAGCTCTTTTAGACTTCTCACTGGATGTTTCATCAGGTCTGGACTCTACTGGAGTAGGAAAAGAATTATCTGCTCGAAAGGTGTACTTACTTCTCTTGGCATTGTAGAAGGATTTGGACAGTCTTGGCATGCTGTGATATTATGTAGTCAGCCAGAGATCCTGTGGTTTGAT
The DNA here is from genome assembly GCF_018167655.1 of Microtus oregoni. Lineage (NCBI taxonomy): Eukaryota > Metazoa > Chordata > Mammalia > Rodentia > Cricetidae > Microtus > Microtus oregoni. Next base: position 39,403 of record NW_024544242.1, read on the forward strand.
GAGGTTGGGGTTGTCTCAGTGGGAATGTACATGTTGTCTACAGCACAGGAGGAGTTGATGGGACTAGGAATCCTATATGCTATGAATATGTTTTATTACCATTGGTTATTCAAGAAGATGCTTTGGGCAATCGATTAGTAGAATATAGCCAGGCAGGAAATCTGAACAGAGATATAGAGAGAAAGTAGGCAGAGTCAGGGAGATGCCATGTAGCTGCTGAAGGAGAAAACCAGCAGCTACCAGTGAGAGCCTTACTGGTATGGATCATAATGATACATAGATATACAAAAGGGAATCCCACATCAATATGAGCTATGTTTGGAGGGATGTGGAAAAACAGTATTTGGAACAGGAAATATTCACTAGGTTCGAACTTTAGGAGGACACGATAACTTTTCATAAGGAGTGGGGTTATTCCATTAGCCAGTACAGGTATGATAAGTGTTGGGGAACTCTCAGTGTTGGCTACAGAATAGTAGTAGCTGGTGGGATCATGCTGTGTTTTGAGATTTGTGTCCCTAAAACATGCCACAAATCACTACTGCAGAGTGCAAGGGTCCATTCTTTGATGGGACAGGGACTATTCAATCTAGGATAAATTCCACTGAATATGGAAAACCAATTACAGAGTATGGATATCTTCACCTGGATATATCCTGGAGGGGGACATAGGAAATCTGGGTATGGTGTGAAGAGGTATGGGCAACTCTAAGACCCCTGTTGGTTTATCTAAATAGGATTATATCTGGCTGTAGCCCAGATGTTCTCTATAATATAGGAAAAATGTTCTAAATAGGCTGCAACATGTTGAAGCCTAAAATTCACTACCAAAAGGCAAGGAGTCCAGACCAAGATTGAACATTTCTTATGGTTTCCAGGTTATACATAACAGAATGTTAAAAATCAAGTGTCTAATACTGTGTGATATTCTCAATAGGCTAGACACCACAAGATAGGAGAACCCTGGTTATGGACTGGGCTTATGTTGGTTGTAGAAAGCCTCCTTAGGTGAGTGAGTATATTAAAGGAGGCTGTACGCTCACCACAGTAAAAGAGATATTGAGGCTAGGCTGGGTCACCTGACTTGGGATAAGGTGGAAGCCTGGAGGCCATGATTTGTTGCTACACAGCCAGACAAGATATGGACACTGGTTTGCGTATATTCATTAGGTACAGAGGAATGTGGAGATGCAAGTATTCGTGTGTGTGTGTGTGTGTGTGTGTGTGTGTGTGTGTGTGTATGTGTGTGTGAGTGTGTGTGTGTACGGTCAACAGGCTAAGCCATGGAGTAGGAATGTTATTTGGGAATGATTTTAGGGAAGACATTCAAGATACTAGCCAAAGATTGAGGCAGACATTTTGGACTAAACCATTGACAGGGATAGTATTGTTGAAGAATATGGAGAAGCAAATGATCTGTCATGTGTTCTACCACAACAAAGGTAGATATGTAAAAAAGGTTGAGGTGGAAAATTTGCCTTAGACTTATTAAACAAAGTCTCCATCTAAACCCAAACTCTCTTTGCCTTCTCAATATCTTCCCCCTATCATCAAAGTGTCAGGAGTGGTACAGTCCACTATTTGTTCCTTCCTTCCCCAGGCATTCTTGTGGGTCAGAACCAGGCTTTGTGATGTCAGAGCACAAGCTCACCTACTATTGGTCGAGACCTTGATGATGACTCAGGTCTGAGGGTGTGACCTTCCCTACTCTGCCAGTTGTTCACAGCCCCTCGAGGTAGAAACAACACGCGCTCACGCGACTTGGTGATGGAGACTCTAGCAAAGGAACCTAAGGAATCACTGTCCTACATGTACCTCCCAACATCCAGTAGTGATGTTCCGATGGCAGCGAACGGGCCAGTCCTTATGGTGAAGACAAAGGCAGCTCTAAAGCAGTATCCACCTTACATGTCGTGCGGAAAGGTGAGTTGACGAACCCTACTGGAGCTCCCTCCTCTACTCATTTACTCTTACCTAAAGTCACTACCTCTCTCCTTCCTGGCATAAATCCCTTATCAATTCTCACCTCTTCCGACAAAGTGTCCTTCACTTGCCTCTCCTGACTTCTCCCTCTATTAACTAATTCTTGTGTTCACCTCTTGCCATTCCAGGCCCACAAGAAAAGCAAACACCGGAAGCACTCCTCAAAGAAGAGGAACAAGAGAAAGAGGGAGGCCGAAGAGGCAGCTGCCCTCAAACGGAAGAAAATCAAAGTGAAAGCTGTTACTGCAATGCCTGAACCTAAGGAGGAGGAGCCTGAAAAGGAAGCCGAGGTGCACACTACTGGAGAAGCAAGCGTGGTCGCAGCAGCCGATGAGGGGGAGAGCCAATAAGATGGCTATCATGAAGACGGGGAATGCCCAAATATGACAAAGAAAATTGCATTGGTATAAATTTCTTAAATTGAAAATAAATTCAATTTAGTTGAAAAGCTATGTGTCTTTTACAGTGACTAAAGGCGAAACCAGGAAAGGGAAGGAAAAATGATGGTTATAGGAGAAGAGAGGGAAGATGGGTGGGTGAATGGCAATGGAGAGATTTGTTCTTCACTAGGTTTGGGACAGTCATAGTGGGTTCATGGAAAGAGGGGGAGTTTGGGTTGGTAGAAGACAAGGGAGGGATTTGGGTCTACAAAGGTTTGGGCATTAATTGTGGGTGCATAAAAGAGGCGAGTTTGTGTGGGAAGAAGACAAGGGAGGTATTAGGGTCACCAAAATATTGTGGCTTTAACGGTGAGAGCATGGAAAGAGAGGGAGTTTTGGTGTGTAGGAGACAAGGGAGGGATTTGTGTTTTTAAAGGTTTGGGCATCAATGATGGGTGCATGGAAGTGGGGGAGTTTGGGTGGGAAGAAGACAAGGGAGGGATTTTTGTCTCCAAACGTTTGGGCATCATTGGAGGGTGCCTGGACGAGGGGGATTTTGGGGCAGTAATGGTGAGTGCATGAAAAGAAAGGGAGCATGCGTGGGTAGAAGACAAGGGAGGGATTTGGGTCTCCAAAGGTTTGGGCAACAATGGTGGGTGCATGGAAGAGGGAAAGTTCGGGTGGGAAGAAGACAAGTTTGGGATTTGGGTCTCCAAAGGGTTGCGAAACAATGGTGCGTGCATGGAAGAGGGGGAGTTTGGGTAGGAAGAAGACAAGGGGGGGATTTGGGTCTCCATATGTTTGGAGCAGTAATGGTGAGTGCATGGAAAGAGAGGGAGTTTGGCTGGGTAGAAGACACGGGAGGAATTTGGGTCTCCAAAGGTTTGGGCATCAATTGTGGGTGCATGGAAGAGAGGGAGTTTGGGTGGGTAGGAAAAATGGAGGGATTTGTGTCTCCAAAAGTTTGGGCATCAATGGTGGGTGCCTTGAAGAGGGGGATTTTGTGTGGGTAGAAGACAAGGGAGGGGTTTGTGTCTCCAAAATTTTGGGGCAGTAATGGTGAGAGCTTGGAAAGAGTGGGAATATGGGTGGGTAATGCCAGGGAAGGGAGTTGGATCTCATATACTTTGGAGAGTGTAATGATGGGTAAATGATAAGAGACATTTGGGTGGGTACATGACAAGGGAAGGATTTGATTCTCAAATACTCAGGTGGCAGAAATCATGAGTATCTGTTAAGAGAGGAGTTTGGGTTATTATATGAAGGGTGGGATTAGGGTCTCAGAAAGATGGGGTCAGAAATGGTGGATATATAGCAACAGAGGGAGTATGCTGGGTAAATGACAAGGGAGGGATTTGGGTCTTATACACTTTAGGGGCAGCAATGGTGAGTATGTAGCAAGAGAAATACTTTGGATGGGCATACGACAATGGAGAGATTAGGGTCTCACAAAGCTGGTGGCAAAATGATGGGTATATGCCCAGAGAGGAGTTTGGGTAGCTGTATGACCAGGGGGTGTTTGGGTCTCTTAAGGTTTGGGGCAGAAATAATTGGTATATTTCATGAAACAGAGTTTGGGTGGGTATATGTCAAGAGAGGGGGTTTTGTTGGGCTTATAAACATGGATATATTTGGGTCTGACATGTTTGGGGGAAGAAATGGTGGTTACATCACAAGACAGGAAATTGTGTGGTTACATGAAAATAGAAGAATTTTCAGTGGGCATATGGCAAGAGAAGGATTTGGGTCACAGCAGGATGGGGGCAGACATGGTGGATATATGGCTAGCGAGGGAGTTTGGGTGAGTACATGACATGGGGCAGATTGGGCCATCACAACGTTTGGGGGAAGAAATGGTGGAAAGATTATAAGAGAGAGTATTAGGTTTGGTGTATGGCTAAGGAGGAATGAGTGTCTTGGAAGGATGGGTCCAGAAATAGTGGGTACATGGCGAGAGAGGGAGTTCACTTGGTTGAATGAAAGGGAGAGATTTGTGTCTGATAAGGTTTTAGGGAAGAAATATTGGCTATATGGCAAGAGAGGTAGTGTGGATAGGCAGATGACAAAGGAGGGATGTGGTCTCATAATTATGAAGGCAGCAACAGTGGGGAGAGAGAGAGAGAGAGAGAGAGAGAGAGAGAGAGAGAGAGAGAGAGATTGGGTTGGTATATGAAATGGGAGAGATTATGATTTTTCAAAGTTTGATGGCAGATAAACAATTTTCATGAATTTACGATAAAGATGGATTTGATTGCGTGTATTGTATGAACCACACCTTGAACTCAAATTTCAAGTTGAGGCCTAGAAAATTGATTTAGGTGGGTATATGACACAGAAGACTCTTTGGTGTTGAAGATGGAAAATCTGACATTTTGTATACTATAGGGATAGAGGCCAGAAAAGGAATATGGTTTGATATATAAAAAGAAGAAAATTTGGGTTAGCATATGACAAAGAAGGGACTTTGGTTCCCACAGATTTGAGGGTCATACCACACATGCACTGTAAGACTCATAGAGGTAATTATGGAGCATTGAATCCAAATTGCTACATTTATCTAATCTCATAGATACGGATGAAGAAGACTGTGCTCCACCATCCATGTATTTTGCAAGATCCGGGCAAAACTTCACAGTATGAATGTCTCAACCTATCTGAGGTGAAGTGTGTGAGTGACAGTTATCCCCACAAATAGCTGTTATGCTTCCTGTTTGGCAACTTTTTTTGAATGTTGGTTTTATACCTCACCATCCAATGTAAGTAAGGAAATCTCCCCAGGAGCAATAATCACCCAGCAAACTCAAATCTACTGATCACATCTCAGTGAAAGGAATGGTAATTTGAAATGACAGGTTTACCCTGGGTTATCCTTTATAAAAAATTTGTGTTTTAATAGGGCTTTTAGAATGGGCTGCTTACATAACAGGCCTAGCAGAAATGAGGATATACTAATGAGACAATTGTGTAGCTTGATCTATCAGAACAGTCAAATCATTGACGTCAACGTAATGAGTATTTCTACAGAAATCTCATGCCATGTAAAGCAATGTTCTCTACCCAAAGGAAAACCTTGTCTCCTTAAAGAGATTTCACACAATTCCTACGATCAAACCACCTTGCCAGATAAGACTAACAATTAGACAATGATGGGTGAGCTAAGGGAGGGTAGATGCCACCTCCTGACCACAACTGCTTATATGTCAATACCCTGTCCCTCTAGCTAAACTCTAATCTCAGTTCAGGACTTCAAGATGCAAGAGACTTGAAAGGGTCTCTGGATCTCTTTATCACTAGTTAATTGGATGCTTGCCTATAATTTTAGGAAATTAATTCATGGTCATCATGTCAGGATTCAGGCAAACACGGCACTGGGCCTGTTGTTGAGTCCATACCAACTGATTCATCAGTAGTAGGTAGAGAGAGAGAGAGACGAGGCCTGATGAGGGAATGTAAACCTCAAAACCCACCCTCAGTGACATATATTTTCCACAAAGGCTATATGCATTCCAGCATGGTCACACCTCCTAATTTCACAAACAGTTGCACTTCTTGGTAACTAAGTAAGTATTCAAGTACATGAGAGCCTGTTTTTCATTCCCTTTCATTAACTGTCACATTTCTCTAGAAGCCACCAACTGTCAGTAGGTTGTCAGTTAGAGGTACAGACTTCTGAGCCATCCCCCATAGTCAAAGATGCACTGTAGGAGGGCTCCAGAGTCTAACTGGCAAACTCCTGACAGTTGGTGGCTTCTAGAGAAGTGTGAGAGTTAATGTGGATGGAAACCATACTGGCATATATTTGAGTGCTTAGTCACCAAGCATACTGGAATATGACCTGGCCTCATCTTACACAGGCCTTTGCATGCAATCATGATGGCTCTGTATTTGTGAGAGCAATGACTCTGTCATGTCTTGAGATCACAATTTCACTCTTGGCATCTGCAGCCTCAGACTCATAAAATCTTTTTAAATGCTCCCTGCAGTGGTACCTGAGTCTTGAAGAGAGGGCTACAAATATCCCATTGCACATACTCTCATTTTTTTTCCAGGATGACCAGTGTGAATGTCTATTTTAAACATAATCTACTGCACCAAGGTCTCTGAGGAGGTCTGAGAACTGCACTAATCTGTAGTTATCGAGGTATGAATGTAGAGTGAAGCTTCATACTTCATTCATTTAACAAAATAATAGTATGAGGTTCAATACTGGGGCCTTGGATCTCCATAACCATATGTTCTCGACAAAGCTTACAGCAGCAGGCATGTGTTGCTTTCTATAGAGTAGACCTTAAATTCACTCTTAAGGAGCTGATTATTCCCAGAAAGTCTGTACCACTATTGCATTCATGGACATATCTTTCTTGGTTGTTCATTAATATAGTATGCAATATTCTTAGTTTGGTACGACGACTGATGATCCTCCCAGGAGCACACCATGTAGGCTAGAGCAAAGGATGAAATACTGGGACTAAACTGGGAACTAGGATTTAGGACTTTGTTGAAGTTAGAGATCATTACTGCAAGGCAAAGAGTTCAGGCTACTATGGTGGCACTGCCTAAGGCTCATGATTTACACGCTACAGGATATGAAAACAGAAATATTGGGATGTATGTGGAATATCCAATAGACTAGGCCCTGGAAGAGAACACAGAAAGTTTGTGTATAGAGAGGGGTAGTATAGTCAACATCTAGTCCTGTGCCTGTGGATAGGGCAAGTACTAGTGGCACTCTAATTGTTCCTTATAGCACTGAAATTGGGGGTGTATGAGATTTGGGACCATGATGAAGCCTGAAGGCCTCTGCTCTGAAGTATAAGTTGTTTGTCTAGGCTGGGGTACTGGTATAGATTCAGCAGGATGTGCAAAAACATTTATGATGAGTATGTTAGGGATAATTAACAGGCCTGACTCTGGAGAGGTCATGGGGAATCTGAGTACAGAGTTGGGTTGTATAGGCAGCACACAGTGTTCTGTGGCTAAGTGTTGTAACAGGAACTTCATGCAGGAACCAAGATCTTACCTATAGCAAAGAAGAACATGAAGCAAAGGATTTCGGACATTGACAAAAGTTAGAAGTCACTACAAGGATGGGTGGTGGTGGTGCATGACTTTAATCATAGCACTTGGGAGGCAGAGGCAGGAGGATCTCTGTGAGTGTGAAGCCAACCTGGTCTACAGAGCTAGTGCAAAAATAGACTTCAAAGTTACGTAGAGAAGCCTTCTCTCGAATTAAAAATAGATAGATAGATAGACAGATAGGTAGATATAAGTAAGTCATTGCGAGGGAGAACAAGCACTATTCTAGGGATGCCACTAGATTGTCTGGACTCCACTAGTTTGGGAAAACAATTATCTCTGCAGAAGGGTGCATACCTCTATTGTCTTTGTAGGAGGATATGGACAGTCTGGGCATGTGTGCAAGAACGTTTAGTGCAGAGGGAGCCTAGCTGTTCACTAAAGCATAGTAGAAGTTGCTGGGCCTAAGCTTGTCTGCACACATTCAATCCTGTAGATGCCTAAAGCTCGCAAATGGAAGGCAAATGTGTTTCTAGTAGGTCAGGCTGCATGTGGAAAAACAAGTATTCATGTTTGTGTTGGTTATTACTCACTAGGCTAAACCCTGGAGGCCGAGCATGTGGGATGTCTAGGGACAAAGATAGGTGGCTTAATCATTTAAATGTCACTTGTGATTGAATGAAGGTAGAATGGTTCAAGTTGAGAGTATGGAAGTTGGATATAGCACAAAGGAATAGGCTAGGACAAGGTCAGTTGGAGGAACCAGAGTCTGCAGAAGCCTAGAGCCATCATTTACAAGGAACTCATAGCCACACTAGTCATGGTCACTGGATGTTCGACCATTCTAGTTACGCCAGAAAATAAAATGTCAGATAGGGATGTAAACACCAGGCTCACCCAGGAGGAGACCACAGGAAGTCTGTGTATTTATTGGTGTATTTTATGTGTCACAAGGCTTTCTGAAAGTAGATGTGGGTAGACAGGGCTAGGGTACATCCCTATGGGAGCATAGATGTAGGCTACAGCCAAGGACAAAATGCTTGGCATAGGCTAGGGCCAAGGAATGGGGACCTTGTTGAATTCTAGGGGTCATTAAAGCAAGGCTAGGAGTCCAGACATCTGTGCCAAACTGCATGCAGCATGGGATTTATGTTTTGCATGACATGAAAACAGAAATATTGGGTTGTGTTTGGAGTTTCAGTAACTAGACTCTGGGGAGTGGATGGGAAGTTTGTGTATAGAGTGCCATGGTATAGTGAACATCTAGTCCTGTGGCCATAGATAGGACAACTATTGTAGAAAAACTAAATATTAACTATAGCACATGAATAGATGGAGGGGCTGTGCTGGGGTGTGAGATTTTACAACCTACTGAATCCTAGAGGCACCTGTTATGTGTTATAGGTTGTCTATGTAGGCTAGAGTACTGTGATCAATTCAGCAAGTTGTAGAAAATCATGTATGATGAGTACATTTGGTGTTAGTCTACAGGCTCGACTCTGGGGAGTACATGGGTATTCTGGGTAATCTGGGTATTAAGTTGTGTTGTATAGGTAGCCTAGAGTGTCCTGTGTGTAAGTGTTGTTTCAGGAGATTCATGCAGGACACTATATGTTGCATTCAGCCTAAGAGACCATGGTGGGACTAAGATGGAACAAAGGATTTGGAATCCTACCAACAGCTAGAAGTCACTACTATTGAAATCTAGGGATGACACTGGATGTTCCATGCAGTCTGGACTCCACTGGATTAGAAAAACAATGATAGGATGCAGAGCAGTGCTCTGAAATCTAGACGATGGAGGAGTATTCTGATAGTCTGGGGATAGAATGGTCATGTAGGGCAGCCACAACTCCTCTGGTTCTATGAGAGATTGATAGTCTTTGTGGGAATCTAGATGCTGTCAACAGCACAGAAAAAGTTGATGGGTCTAAGAATGCCGGAGATTGCTATGGAGGCAGCTGGAGAAGACAAGGACACTGGTTGTTGCAACTTGGGTAGATCAAGCCCTCTATGTACAAAGTACTGAGTGGGTAACTAAACTAAACAAGTTAAAACCTGGGAAGACATAGAAAATCTGAATAAGGATAATGTTCTATATTGTACCTAAAGTGTCCCGTGGATGTACTAGTGCAGGGAAAGTGCTAGCAAAGCCTAGATGTTCACGACAGAAAAGGAGGATTCCTGAGAATAGTCTGAGCTGAGTTATTTGGGACCATACTCCCGAGAAGACCCTTGACTCAAGAGGCAAACAGACAGATTATGCAGGGGTGCTGGCTGTTAAACTCAAGCTAGATTCAGATGGATATGGAAAACAAGTATTGGTTGGTGGCATATATAAGAAGCCAGTTCCTGGAGGAGAACATTAGGAATGTGGTGGAGTAGGGTGCTGCAGGTAACACAGAGGGTACTGTGGGTGGGTGAAGGTAGCAACTTGTCTGCTGCATGTATGTCGGCAATCGCACACGTGGAAGGCCAAGATATGGGATTTCCGAAATTATAGAAGCCTAGATATTGCTACTTAGGTGATCAAACTAAATTTGTATAATGACTTTGGGAAAGAGGCTAGATCCAGGTAGAGATAGAATATGAAATATCTGGTTGTGAGGGAGTGAGTACTTACCAGGCCATACCATGGTGGCGGACTCAGGAATACAGAATTTGGATTCGGGTAAGATAGTTAGCAAAATGAGTACTATATGTAGATTCAAGCAGCGCAGGTCCTTGTAGGACAATGTATGTTGGTTGGAGGACAGGAGTAGATGCTGGGATTCGGCCCTCGCGTTTGGAACTCTGTTGAATCCTATGAGCATTTCTACAACATGCAAGAATATCAGTGGCAAAAACTAGACTTGGACACTTGTAGTGACTTATGATCTGTTTGTTGGCATATGGGGAAACGCTATCTGGTAGGGGAAATATTCTGGGCTTGGTCTTTGGGGAAGATATGGAAAGTCTGGATTGGAAATGGAGTTGTGAAAGCAGGGCAACTATTTCATGCATGGGTGTAGGTGTGTTAAATTCAGGGGAGCCTAACTGTTGACTATACCAAAGAAGGAGTTGCTGGACCTAGTCTTGGCTGAAGGCTTTGAAAACCTTCACAGGCCTAAAATTTGCAAATGCAAGGCACATGAGGCAGCTGTAAGTCAGACAGCAAGTGGAAAATCAAATATTCATTTGTGTGTAGTGGGTTACTCAATGGGCTAAAGTTGGGTCCTGGTGGTTGTGGGATGTCTGGTTATATAATGAAGTGGTTTAGGCATCGGAATCATCCTGCCGATGGATTCAGGTAGGATGGTTACTGTTGGGAATGTAGATGCTGGATACAGCACAAAAGAATGTGCTAGGACAAGGCCAGTTGGAGGCAAAGTGCCAGCAGAAGCTTAGAACTATCTATCAAAGCACGGTAGGACTAAGATGGAGCCTAGGGTTTGGAACTCAGCAAACAGCTAAAAGTCACTATAAGTGTGAGAAAACAGCTCTTTTAGAGTTCTCACTGGATGTTTCATCAGGTCTGGACTCTACTGGAGTAGGAAAAGAATTATCTGCTCGAAAGGTGCACTTACTTCTCTTGGCATTGTAGAAGGATTTGGACAGTCTTGGCATGCTGTGATATTATGTAGTCAGCCAGAGATCCTGTGGTTTGATGAGGTTGGGGTTGTCTCAGTGGGAATGTATATGTTGTCTACAGCACAGGAGGATTTGATGGGACTAGGAATCCTATATGCTATGAATATGTTTTATTACCATTGGTTATTCAAGAAGATGCTTTGGGTAATCGATTAGTAGAATATAGCCAGGCAGGAAATCTGAACAGAGATATAGAGAGAAAGTAGGCAGAGTCAGGGAGATGCCATGTAGCTGCTGAAGGAGAAAACCAGCAGCTACCAGTGAGAGCCTTACTGGTATGGATCCTAATGATACATAGATATACAAAAGGGAATCCCACATCAATATGAGCTATGTTTGGAGGGATGTGGAAAAACAGTATTTGGAAAAGGAAATATTCACTAGGTTCGAACTTTAGGAGGACACGATAACTTTTCATAAGGAGTGGGGTTATTCCATTAGCCAGTACAGGTATGATAAGTGTTGGGGAACTCTCAGTGTTGGCTACAGAATAGTAGTAGCTGGTGGGATCATGCTGTGTTTTGAGATTTGTGTCCCTAAAACATGCCAAAAATCACTACTGCAGAGTGCAAGGGTCCATTCTTTGATGGGACAGGGACTATTCAATCTAGGATAAATTCCACTGAATATGGAAAACCAATTACAGAGTATGGATATCTTCACCTGGATAAATCCTGGAGGGGGACATAGGAAGTCTGGGTATGGTGTGAAGAGGTATGGGCAACTCTAAGACCCCTGTTGGTTTATCTAAATAGGATTATATCTGGCTGTAGCCCAGATGTTCTCTATAATATAGGAAAAATGTTCTAAATAGGCTGCAACATGTTGAAGCCTAAAATTCACTACTATAAGGCAAGGAGTCCAGACCAAGATTGAACATTTCTTATGGTTTCCAGGTTATACATAACAGAATGTTAAAAATCAAGTGTCTAATACTGTGTGATATTCTCAATAGGCTAGACACCACAAGATAGGAGAACCCTGGTTATGGACTGGGCTTATGTTGGTTGTAGAAAGCCTCCTTAGGTGAGTGAGTATATTAAAGGAGGCTGTATGCTCACCACAGTAAAAGAGATATTGAGGCTAGGCTGGGTCACCTGACTTGGGATAAGGTGGAAGCCTGGAGGCCATGATTTGTTGCTACACAGCCAGACAAGATATGGAAAATGGTTTGCATATATTCATTAGGTACAGAGGAATGTGGAGATGCAAGTATTCATGTGTGTGTGTGTGTGTGTGTGTGTGTGTGTGTGTGTGTATGTGTGTGTGAGTGTGTGTGTGTGTACGGTCAACAGGCTAAGCCATGGAGTAGGAATGTTATTTGGGAATGATTTTAGGGAAGACATTCAAGATACTAGCCAAAGATTGAGGCGGACATTTTGGACTAAACCATTGACAGGGATAGTATTGTTGAAGAATTTGGAGAAGCAAATGATCTGTCATGTGTTCTACCACAACAAAGGTAGATATGTAAAAAAGGTTGAGGTGGAAAATTTGCCTTAGAGTTATTAAACAAAGTCTCCATCTAAACCCAAACTCTCTTTGCCTTCTGAATATCTTCCCCCTATCATCAAAGTGTCAGGAGTGGTACAGTCCACTATTTGTTCCTTCCTTCCCCAGGCATTCTTGTGGGTCAGAACCAGGCTTTGTGATGTCAGAGCACAAGCTCACCTACTATTGGTCGAGACCTTGATGATGACTCAGGTCTGAGGGTGTGGCCTTCCCTACTCTGCCAGTTGTTCACAGCCCCTCGAGGGAGAAACAACACGCGCTCACGCGACTTGGTGATGGAGAGTCCAGCAAAGGAACCTAAGGAATCACTGTCCGACATGGACCTCCCAACATCCAGTAGTGATGTTCTGATGGCAGCAAACGGGCCAGTCCTTATGGTGAAGACAAAGGCAGCTCTAAAGCAGTATCCACCTTACATGTCGTGCAGAAAGGTGCGTTGACGAACCCTACTGGAGCTCCCTCCTCTACTCATTTACTCTTACCTAAAGTCACTACCTCTCTCCTTCCTGGCATAAATCCCTTATCAATTCTCACCTCTTCCGACAAAGTGTCCTTCACTTGCCTCTCCTGACTTCTCCCTCTATTAACTAATTCTTGTGTTCACCTCTTGCCATTCCAGGCACACAAGAAAAGCAAACACCGGAAGCACTCCTCAAAGAAGAGGAACAAGAGAAAGAGGGAGGCCGAAGAGGCAGCTGCCCTTGAACGGAAGATAATCAAAGTGAAAGCTGTTACTGCAATGCCTGAACCTAAGGAGGAGGAGCCTGAAAAGGAAGCCGAGGTGCACACTACTGGAGAAGCAAGCGTGGTCGCAGCAGCCGATGAGGGGGAGAGCCAATAAGATGGCTATCATGAAGACGGGGAATGCCCAAATATGACAAAGAAAATTGCATTGGTATAAATTTCTTAAATTGAAAATAAATTCAATTTAGTTGAAAAGCTATGTGTCTTTTACAGTGACTAAAGGCGAAACCAGGAAAGGGAAGGAAAAATGATGGTTATAGGAGAAGAGAGGGAAGATGGGTGGGTGAATGGCAATGGAGAGATTTGTTCTTCACTAGGTTTGGGACAGTCATAGTGGGTTCATGGAAAGAGGGGGAGTTTGGGTTGGTAGAAGACAAGGGAGGGATTTGGGTCTACAAAGGTTTGGGCATTAATTGTGGGTGCATAAAAGAGGCGAGTTTGTGTGGGAAGAAGACAAGGGAGGGATTAGGGTCTCCAAAATTTTGTGGCTTTAACGGTGAGAGCATGGAAAGAGAGGGAGTTTTGGTGGGTAGGAGACAAGGGAGGGATTTGTGTCTCCAAAGGTTTGGGCATCAATGGTGGGTGCATGGAAGACGGGGAGTTTGGGTGGGAAGAAGACAAGGGAGGGATTTGGGTCTCCAAAGTTTTGGGGCAGTAATGGTGAGGGCATGAAAAGAAAGGGAGTTTGGGTGGGAAAATGACAAGGGAGGGATTTGGGTCTCCAAAGAATTGGTCATCAATGGTGGGTGCATGGAAGAGGGGGAGTTAGGGTGGATAGAAGACAAGGAAGGGATTTGTGTCTCCAAAGGATTTGGGCAGTAATGGTGAGTGCATGAAAAGAAAGGGAACTTGGGTTGGTAGAAGACAAGGGAGGGATTTGTGTCTCCAAAGGTTTGGGCATCACTTGTGGGTGCATGGAAGAAAGGGAGTTTGGGTGTGTAGGAGACAAGGGAGGGATTTGTGTTTTTAAAGGTTTGGGCATCAATGATGGGTGCATGGAAGAGGGGGAGTTTGGGTGGGAAGAAGACAAGGGAGGGATTTTTGTCTCCAAACGGTTGGGCACCATTGGTGGGTGCCTGGATGAGGGGGATTTTGGGGCAGTAATGGTGAGTGCATGAAAAGAAAGGGAGCATGGGTGGGTAGAAGACAAGGGAGGGATTTGGGTCTCCAAAGGTTTGGGCATCAATGGTGGGTGCATGAAAGTGGGGATGTTTGGGTTGGAAGAAGACAAGGGTGGGATTTGGGTCTCCAAAGGTTTGGGCAACAATGGTGGGTGCATGGAAGAGGGGGAGTTCGGGTGGGAAGAAGACAAGGGAGGGATTTGGGTTTCCATATGTTTGGAGCAGTAATGGTGAGTGCATGGAAAGAGAGGGAGTTTGGGTGGGTAGAAGACACGGGAGGGATTTCGGTCTCCAAAGGTTTGGGCATCAATTGTGGTTGCATGGAAGAGAGGGAGTTTTGGTGGGTAGGATAAAAGGGAGGGATTTGTGTCTCCAAAAGTTTGGGCATCAATGGTGGGTGCCTTGAAGAGGGGGATTTTGTGTTTGTAGAAGACAAGTGAGGGGTTTGTGTCTCCAAAATTTTGGGGCAGTAATGGTGAGAGCTTGGAAAGCGTGGGAATATGGGTGGGTAATGCCAGGGAAGGGAGTTGGATCTCATATACTTTGGAGAGTGTAATGATGGGTAAATGATAAGAGACATTTGGGTGGGTACATGACAAGGGAAGGATTTGATTCTCAAATACTCAGGTGGCAGAAATCATGAGTATCTGTTAAGAGAGGAGTTTGGGTTATTATATGAAGGGTGGGATTAGGGTGTCAGAAAGATAGGGTCAGAAATGGTGGATATATAGCAACAGAGGGAGTATGCTGGGTAAATGACAAGGGAGGGATTTGGGTCTTATACACTTTAGGGGCAGCAATGGTGAGTATGTAGCAAGAAAAATACTTTGGATGGGCATACGACAATGGAGAGATTAGGGTCTCACAATGCTGGTGGCAAAATGATGGTTATATGCCCAGAGAGGAGTTTGGGTAGCTGTATGACCAGGGGGTGTTTGGGTCTCTTAAGGTTTGGGGCAGAAATAATTGGTATATTTCATGAAACAGAGTGTGGGTGGGTATATGTCAAGAGAGGGGGTTTTGTTGGGCTTATAAACATGAATATACTTGGGTCTGACATGTTTGGGGGAAGAAATGGTGGTTACATCACAAGACAGGAAATTGTGTGGTTACATGAAAATAGAAGAATTTTCAGTGGGCATATGACAAGAGAAGGATTTGGGTCACAGCAGGATGGGGGCAGACATGGTGGATATATGGCTAGCGAGGGAGTTTGGGTGAGTACATGACATGGGGCACATTGGGCCATCACAACGTTTGGGGGAAGAAATGGTGGAAAAATTATGAGAGAGTATTAGGTTTGGTGTATGGCTAAGGAGGAATGAGTGTCTTGGAAGGATGGGTCCAGAAATAGTGGGTACATGGCGAGAGAGGGAGTTCACTTGGTTGAATGAAAGGGAGAGATTTGTGTCTGATAAGGATTTAGGGAAGAAATATTGGCTATATGGCAAGAGAGGTAGTGTGGATAGGCAGATGACAAAGGAGGGATGTGGTCTCATAAGGATGAGGGCAGCAACAGTGGGGAGAGAGAGAGAGAGATAGAGAGAGAGAGAGAGAGAGAGAGAGAGAGAGAGAGAGAGAGAGAGAAAGAGAGATTGGGTTGGTATATGATATGGGAGAGATTATGGTGTTTCAAAGTTTGATGGCAGATAAACAATTTTCATGAATTTATGATAAAGATGGATTTGATTGCGTGTATTGTATGAACCACACCTTGAACTCAAATTTCAAGTTGAGGCCTAGAAAATTGATTTAGGTGGGTATATGACACAGAAGACTCTTTGGTGTTGAAGATGGAAAATCTGACATTTTGTATACTATAGGGATAGAGGCCAGAAAAGGAATATGGTTTGATATATAAAAAGAAGAAAATTTGGGTTAGCATATGACAAAGAAGGGACTTTGGTTCCCACAGATTTGAGGGTCATACCACACATGCACTGTAAGACTCATAGAGGTAATTATGGAGCATTGAATCCAAATTGCTACATTTATCTAATCTCATAGATACGGATGAAGTAGACTATGCTCCACCATCCATGTATTTTGCAAGATCCGGGCAAAACTTCACAGTATGAATGTCTCAACCTATCTGAGGTGAAGTGTGTGAGTGACAGTTATCCCCACAAATAGCTGTTATGTTTCCTGTTTGGCAACTGTTTTTGAATGTTGGTTTTATACCTCACCATCCAATGTAAGTAAGGAAATCTCCCCAGGAGCAATAATCACTCAGCAAACTCAAATCTACTGATCACACCTCAGTGAAAGGAATGGTAATTTGAAATGACAGGTTTACCCTTGGTTATCCTTTATAAAAAATTTGTGTTTTAATAGGGCTTTAAGAATGGGCTGCTTACATAACAGGCCTAGCAGAAATGAGGATATACTAATGAGACAATTGTGTAGCTTGATCTATCAGAACAGTCAAATCATTGACGTCAACGTAATGAGTATTTCTACAGAAATCTCATGCCAGGTAAAGCAATGTTCTCTACCCAAAGGAAAACCTTGTCTTCTTAAAGAGATTTCACACAATTCCTACTATCAAACCACCTTGCCAGATAAGACTAACAATTAGACAATGATGGGTGAGCTAAGGGAGGGTAGATGCCACCTCCTGACCACAACTGCTTATATGTCAATACCCTGTCCCTCTAGCTAAACTCTAATCTCAGTTCAGGACTTCAAGATGCAAGAGACTTGAAAGGGTCTCTGGATCTCTTTATCACTAGTTAATTGGATGCTTGCCTATAATTTTAGGAAATTAATTCATGATCATCATGTCAGGATTCAGGCAAACACGGCACTGGGCCTGTTGTTGAGTCCATACCAACTGATTCATCAGTAGTAGGTAGAGAGAGAGAGAGACGAGGCCTGATGTGGGAATGTAAACCTCAAAACCCACCCTCAGTGACATATATTTGCCACAAAGGCTATATGCATTCCATCATGGTCACACCTCCTAATTTCCCAAACAGTTGCACTTCTTGGTAACTAAGTAAGTATTCAAGTACATGAGAGCCTGTTTTTCATTCCCTTTCATTAACTGTCACATTTCTCTAGAAGCCACCAACTGTCAGTAGGTTGTCAGTTAGAGGTACAGACTTCTGAGCCATCCCCCATAGTCAAAGATGCACTGTAGGAGGGCTCGAGAGTCTAACTGGCAAACTCCTGACAGTTGGTGGCTTCTAGAGAAGTGTGAGAGTTAATTTGGATGGAAACCATACTGGCATATATTTGAGTGCTTAGTCACCAAGCATACTGGAATATGACCTGGCCTCATCTTACACAGGCCTTTGCATGCAATCACGATGGCTCTGTATTTGTGAGAGCAATGACTCTGTCATGTCTTGAGATCACAATTTCACTCTTGGCATCTGCAGCCTCAGACTCATAAAATCTTTTTAAATGCTCCCTGCAATGGTACCTGAGTCTTGAAGAGAGGGCTACAAATATCCCATTGCACATACTCTCATTTTTTTTCCAGGATGACCAGTTTTGAATGTCTTTTTTAAACATAATCTACTGCACCAAGGTCTCTGAGGAGGTCTGAGAACTGCACTAATCTGTAGTTATCGAGATATGAATGTAGAGTGAAGCTTGATACTTCATTCATTTAACAAAATAATAGTATGAGGTTCAATACTGGGGCCTTGGATCTCCATAACCATATGTTCTCGACAAAGCTTACAGCAGCAGGCATGTGTTGCTTTCTATAGAGTAGACTTTAAATTCACTCTTAAGGAGCTGATTATTCCCAGAAAGTTTGTACCACTATTGCATTCATGGACATATCTTTCTAGGTTGTTCATTAATATAGTATGCAATATTCTTAGTTTGGTACGACGACTGATGATCCTCCCAGGAGCACACCATGTAGGCTAGAGCAAAGGATGAAATACTGGGACTAAACTGGGAACTAGGATTTAGGACTTTGTTGAAGTTAGAGATCATTACTGCAAGGCAAAGATTTCAGGCTACTATGGTGGCACTGCCTAAGGCTCATGATTTACACGCTACAGGATATGAAAACAGAAATATTGGGATGTATGTGGAATATCCAATAGACTAGGCCCTGGAAGAGAACACAGAAAGTTTGTGTATAGAGAGGGGTAGTATAGTCAACATCTAGTCCTGTGCCTGTGGATAGGGCAAGTACTAGTGGCACTCTAATTGTTCCTTATAGCACTGAAATTGGGGGTGTATGAGATTTGGGACCATGATGAAGCCTGAAGGCCTCTGCTCTGAAGTATAAGTTGTTTGTCTAGGCTGGGGTACTGGTATAGATTCAGCAGGATGTGCAAAAACATTTATGATGAGTATGTTAGGGATAATTAACAGGCCTGACTCTGGAGAGGTCATGGGGAATCTGAGTACAGAGTTGGGTTGTATAGGCAGCACACAGTGTTCTGTGGCTAAGTGTTGTAACAGGAACTTCATGCAGGAACCAAGATCTTACCAATAGCAAAGAAGAACATGAAGCAAAGGATTTCGGACATTGACAAAAGTTAGAAGTCACTACAAGGATGGGTGGTGGTGGTGCATGACTTTAATCATAGCACTTGGGAGGCAGAGGCAGGAGGATCTCTGTGAGTGTGAAGCCAACCTGGTCTACAGAGCTAGTGCAAAAATAGACTTCAAAGTTACGTAGAGAAGCCTTCTCTCGAATTAAAAATAGATAGATAGATAGACAGATAGGTAGATATAAGTAAGTCATTGCGAGGGAGAACAAGCACTATTCTAGGGATGCCACTAGATTGTCTGGACTCCACTAGTTTGGGAAAACAATTATCTCTGCAGAAGGGTGCATACCTCTATTGTCTTTGTAGGAGGATATGGACAGTCTGGGCATGTGTGCAAGAACGTTTAGTGCAGAGGGAGCCTAGCTGTTCACTAAAGCATAGTAGAAGTTGCTGGGCCTAAGCTTGTCTGCACACATTCAATCCTGTAGATGCCTAAAGCTCGCAAATGGAAGGCAAATGTGTTTCTAGTAGGTCAGGCTGCATGTGGAAAAACAAGTATTCATGTTTGTGTTGGTTATTACTCACTAGGCTAAACCCTGGAGGCCGAGCATGTGGGATGTCTAGGGACAAAGATAGGTGGCTTAATCATTTAAATGTCACTTGTGATTGAATGAAGGTAGAATGGTTCAAGTTGAGAGTATGGAAGTTGGATATAGCACAAAGGAATAGGCTAGGACAAGGTCAGTTGGAGGAACCAGAGTCTGCAGAAGCCTAGAGCCATCATTTACAAGGAACTCATAGCCACACTAGTCATGGTCACTGGATGTTCGACCATTCTAGTTACGCCAGAAAATAAAATGTCAGATAGGGATGTAAACACCAGGCTCACCCAGGAGGAGACCACAGGAAGTCTGTGTATTTATTGGTGTATTTTATGTGTCACAAGGCTTTCTGAAAGTAGATGTGGGTAGACAGGGCTAGGGTACATCCCTATGGGAGCATAGATGTAGGCTACAGCCAAGGACAAAATGCTTGGCATAGGCTAGGGCCAAGGAATGGGGACCTTGTTGAATTCTAGGGGTCATTAAAGCAAGGCTAGGAGTCCAGACATCTGTGCCAAACTGCATGCAGCATGGGATTTATGTTTTGCATGACATGAAAACAGAAATATTGGGTTGTGTTTGGAGTTTCAGTAACTAGACTCTGGGGAGTGGATGGGAAGTTTGTGTATAGAGTGCCATGGTATAGTGAACATCTAGTCCTGTGGCCATAGATAGGACAACTATTGTAGAAAAACTAAATATTAACTATAGCACATGAATAGATGGAGGGGCTGTGCTGGGGTGTGAGATTTTACAACCTACTGAATCCTAGAGGCACCTGTTATGTGTTATAGGTTGTCTATGTAGGCGAGAGTACTGTGATCAATTCAGCAAGTTGTAGAAAATCATGTATGATGAGTACATTTGGTGTTAGTCTACAGGCTCGACTCTGGGGAGTACATGGGTATTCTGGGTAATCTGGGTATTAAGTTGTGTTGTATAGGTAGCCTAGAGTGTCCTGTGTGTAAGTGTTGTTTCAGGAGATTCATGCAGGACACTATATGTTGCATTCAGCCTAAGAGACCATGGTGGGACTAAGATGGAACAAAGGATTTGGAATCCTACCAACAGCTAGAAGTCACTACTATTGAAATCTAGGGATGACACTGGATGTTCCATGCAGTCTGGACTCCACTGGATTAGAAAAACAATGATAGGATGCAGAGCAGTGCTCTGAAATCTAGACGATGGAGGAGTATTCTGATAGTCTGGGGATAGAATGGTCATGTAGGGCAGCCACAACTCCTCTGGTTCTATGAGAGATTGATAGTCTTTGTGGGAATCTAGATGCTGTCAACAGCACAGAAAAAGTTGATGGGTCTAAGAATGCCGGAGATTGCTATGGAGGCAGCTGGAGAAGACAAGGACACTGGTTGTTGCAACTTGGGTAGATCAAGCCCTCTATGTACAAAGTACTGAGTGGGTAACTAAACTAAACAAGTTAAAACCTGGGAAGACATAGAAAATCTGAATAAGGATAATGTTCTATATTGTACCTAAAGTGTCCCGTGGATGTACTAGTGCAGGGAAAGTGCTAGCAAAGCCTAGATGTTCACGACAGAAAAGGAGGATTCCTGAGAATAGTCTGAGCTGAGTTATTTGGGACCATACTCCCGAGAAGACCCTTGACTCAAGAGGCAAACAGACAGATTATGCAGGGGTGCTGGCTGTTAAACTCAAGCTAGATTCAGATGGATATGGAAAACAAGTATTGGTTGGTGGCATATATAAGAAGCCAGTTCCTGGAGGAGAACATTAGGAATGTGGTGGAGTAGGGTGCTGCAGGTAACACAGAGGGTACTGTGGGTGGGTGAAGGTAGCAACTTGTCTGCTGCATGTATGTCGGCAATCGCACACGTGGAAGGCCAAGATATGGGATTTCCGAAATTATAGAAGCCTAGATATTGCTACTTAGGTGATCAAACTAAATTTGTATAATGACTTTGGGAAAGAGGCTAGATCCAGGTAGAGATAGAATATGAAATATCTGGTTGTGAGGGAGTGAGTACTTACCAGGCCATACCATGGTGGAGGACTCAGGAATACAGAATTTGGATTCGGGTAAGATAGTTAGCAAAATGAGTACTATATGTAGATTCAAGCAGCGCAGGTCCTTGTAGGACAATGTATGTTGGTTGGAGGACAGGAGTAGATGCTGGGATTCGGCCCTCGCGTTTGGAACTCTGTTGAATCCTATGAGCATTTCTACAACATGCAAGAATATCAGTGGCAAAAACTAGACTTGGACACTTGTAGTGACTTATGATCTGTTTGTTGGCATATGGGGAAACGCTATCTGGTAGGGGAAATATTCTGGGCTTGGTCTTTGGGGAAGATATGGAAAGTCTGGATTGGAAATGGAGTTGTGAAAGCAGGGCAACTATTTCATGCATGGGTGTAGGTGTGTTAAATTCAGGGGAGCCTAACTGTTGACTATACCAAAGAAGGAGTTGCTGGACCTAGTCTTGGCTGAAGGCTTTGAAAACCTTCACAGGCCTAAAATTTGCAAATGCAAGGCACATGAGGCAGCTGTAAGTCAGACAGCAAGTGGAAAATCAAATATTCATTTGTGTGTAGTGGGTTACTCAATGGGCTAAAGTTGGGTCCTGGTGGTTGTGGGATGTCTGGTTATATAATGAAGTGGTTTAGGCATCGGAATCATCCTGCCGATGGATTCAGGTAGGATGGTTACTGTTGGGAATGTAGATGCTGGATACAGCACAAAAGAATGTGCTAGGACAAGGCCAGTTGGAGGCAAAGTGCCAGCAGAAGCTTAGAACTATCTATCAAAGCACGGTAGGACTAAGATGGAGCCTAGGGTTTGGAACTCAGCAAACAGCTAAAAGTCACTATAAGTGTGAGAAAACAGCTCTTTTAGAGTTCTCACTGGATGTTTCATCAGGTCTGGACTCTACTGGAGTAGGAAAAGAATTATCTGCTCGAAAGGTGCACTTACTTCTCTTGGCATTGTAGAAGGATTTGGACAGTCTTGGCATGCTGTGATATTATGTAGTCAGCCAGAGATCCTGTGGTTTGATGAGGTTGGGGTTGTCTCAGTGGGAATGTATATGTTGTCTACAGCACAGGAGGATTTGATGGGACTAGGAATCCTATATGCTATGAATATGTTTTATTACCATTGGTTATTCAAGAAGATGCTTTGGGTAATCGATTAGTAGAATATAGCCAGGCAGGAAATCTGAACAGAGATATAGAGAGAAAGTAGGCAGAGTCAGGGAGATGCCATGTAGCTGCTGAAGGAGAAAACCAGCAGCTACCAGTGAGAGCCTTACTGGTATGGATCCTAATGATACATAGATATACAAAAGGGAATCCCACATCAATATGAGCTATGTTTGGAGGGATGTGGAAAAACAGTATTTGGAACAGGAAATATTCACTAGGTTCGAACTTTAGGAGGACACGATAACTTTTCATAAGGAGTGGGGTTATTCCATTAGCCAGTACAGGTATGATAAGTGTTGGGGAACTCTCAGTGTTGGCTACAGAATAGTAGTAGCTGGTGGGATCATGCTGTGTTTTGAGATTTGTGTCCCTAAAACATGCCAAAAATCACTACTGCAGAGTGCAAGGGTCCATTCTTTGATGGGACAGGGACTATTCAATCTAGGATAAATTCCACTGAATATGGAAAACCAATTACAGAGTATGGATATCTTCACCTGGATAAATCCTGGAGGGGGACATAGGAAGTCTGGGTATGGTGTGAAGAGGTATGGGCAACTCTAAGACCCCTGTTGGTTTATCTAAATAGGATTATATCTGGCTGTAGCCCAGATGTTCTCTATAATATAGGAAAAATGTTCTAAATAGGCTGCAACATGTTGAAGCCTAAAATTCACTACTATAAGGCAAGGAGTCCAGACCAAGATTGAACATTTCTTATGGTTTCCAGGTTATACATAACAGAATGTTAAAAATCAAGTGTCTAATACTGTGTGATATTCTCAATAGGCTAGACACCACAAGATAGGAGAACCCTGGTTATGGACTGGGCTTATGTTGGTTGTAGAAAGCCTCCTTAGGTGAGTGAGTATATTAAAGGAGGCTGTATGCTCACCACAGTAAAAGAGATATTGAGGCTAGGCTGGGTCACCTGACTTGGGATAAGGTGGAAGCCTGGAGGCCATGATTTGTTGCTACACAGCCAGACAAGATATGGAAAATGGTTTGCATATATTCATTAGGTACAGAGGAATGTGGAGATGCAAGTATTCGTGTGTGTGTGTGTGTGTGTGTGTGTGTGTGTGTGTGTGTGTGTATGTGTGTGTGAGTGTGTGTGTGTGTACGGTCAACAGGCTAAGCCATGGAGTAGGAATGTTACTTGGGAATGATTTTAGGGAAGACATTCAAGATACTAGCCAAAGATTGAGGCGGACATTTTGGACTAAACCATTGACAGGGATAGTATTGTTGAAGAATTTGGAGAAGCAAATGATCTGTCATGTGTTCTACCACAACAAAGGTAGATATGTAAAAAAGGTTGAGGTGGAAAATTTGCCTTAGAGTTATTAAACAAAGTCTCCATCTAAACCCAAACTCTCTTTGCCTTCTGAATATCTTCCCCCTATCATCAAAGTGTCAGGAGTGGTACAGTCCACTATTTGTTCCTTCCTTCCCCAGGCATTCTTGTGGGTCAGAACCAGGCTTTGTGATGTCAGAGCACAAGCTCACCTACTATTGGTCGAGACCTTGATGATGACTCAGGTCTGAGGGTGTGGCCTTCCCTACTCTGCCAGTTGTTCACAGCCCCTCGAGGGAGAAACAACACGCGCTCACGCGACTTGGTGATGGAGAGTCCAGCAAAGGAACCTAAGGAATCACTGTCCGACATGGACCTCCCAACATCCAGTAGTGATGTTCTGATGGCAGCAAACGGGCCAGTCCTTATGGTGAAGACAAAGGCAGCTCTAAAGCAGTATCCACCTTACATGTCGTGCAGAAAGGTGCGTTGACGAACCCTACTGGAGCTCCCTCCTCTACTCATTTACTCTTACCTAAAGTCACTACCTCTCTCCTTCCTGGCATAAATCCCTTATCAATTCTCACCTCTTCCGACAAAGTGTCCTTCACTTGCCTCTCCTGACTTCTCCCTCTATTAACTAATTCTTGTGTTCACCTCTTGCCATTCCAGGCACACAAGAAAAGCAAACACCGGAAGCACTCCTCAAAGAAGAGGAACAAGAGAAAGAGGGAGGCCGAAGAGGCAGCTGCCCTTGAACGGAAGATAATCAAAGTGAAAGCTGTTACTGCAATGCCTGAACCTAAGGAGGAGGAGCCTGAAAAGGAAGCCGAGGTGCACACTACTGGAGAAGCAAGCGTGGTCGCAGCAGCCGATGAGGGGGAGAGCCAATAAGATGGCTATCATGAAGACGGGGAATGCCCAAATATGACAAAGAAAATTGCATTGGTATAAATTTCTTAAATTGAAAATAAATTCAATTTAGTTGAAAAGCTATGTGTCTTTTACAGTGACTAAAGGCGAAACCAGGAAAGGGAAGGAAAAATGATGGTTATAGGAGAAGAGAGGGAAGATGGGTGGGTGAATGGCAATGGAGAGATTTGTTCTTCACTAGGTTTGGGACAGTCATAGTGGGTTCATGGAAAGAGGGGGAGTTTGGGTTGGTAGAAGACAAGGGAGGGATTTGGGTCTACAAAGGTTTGGGCATTAATTGTGGGTGCATAAAAGAGGCGAGTTTGTGTGGGAAGAAGACAAGGGAGGGATTAGGGTCTCCAAAATTTTGTGGCTTTAACGGTGAGAGCATGGAAAGAGAGGGAGTTTTGGTGGGTAGGAGACAAGGGAGGGATTTGTGTCTCCAAAGGTTTGGGCATCAATGGTGGGTGCATGGAAGACGGGGAGTTTGGGTGGGAAGAAGACAAGGGAGGGATTTGGGTCTCCAAAGTTTTGGGGCAGTAATGGTGAGGGCATGAAAAGAAAGGGAGTTTGGGTGGGAAAATGACAAGGGAGGGATTTGGGTCTCCAAAGAATTGGTCATCAATGGTGGGTGCATGGAAGAGGGGGAGTTAGGGTGGATAGAAGACAAGGAAGGGATTTGTGTCTCCAAAGGATTTGGGCAGTAATGGTGAGTGCATGAAAAGAAAGGGAACTTGGGTTGGTAGAAGACAAGGGAGGGATTTGTGTCTCCAAAGGTTTGGGCATCACTTGTGGGTGCATGGAAGAAAGGGAGTTTGGGTGTGTAGGAGACAAGGGAGGGATTTGTGTTTTTAAAGGTTTGGGCATCAATGATGGGTGCATGGAAGAGGGGGAGTTTGGGTGGGAAGAAGACAAGGGAGGGATTTTTGTCTCCAAACGGTTGGGCACCATTGGTGGGTGCCTGGATGAGGGGGATTTTGGGGCAGTAATGGTGAGTGCATGAAAAGAAAGGGAGCATGGGTGGGTAGAAGACAAGGGAGGGATTTGGGTCTCCAAAGGTTTGGGCATCAATGGTGGGTGCATGAAAGTGGGGATGTTTGGGTTGGAAGAAGACAAGGGTGGGATTTGGGTCTCCAAAGGTTTGGGCAACAATGGTGGGTGCATGGAAGAGGGGGAGTTCGGGTGGGAAGAAGACAAGGGAGGGATTTGGGTTTCCATATGTTTGGAGCAGTAATGGTGAGTGCATGGAAAGAGAGGGAGTTTGGGTGGGTAGAAGACACGGGAGGGATTTCGGTCTCCAAAGGTTTGGGCATCAATTGTGGTTGCATGGAAGAGAGGGAGTTTTGGTGGGTAGGATAAAAGGGAGGGATTTGTGTCTCCAAAAGTTTGGGCATCAATGGTGGGTGCCTTGAAGAGGGGGATTTTGTGTTTGTAGAAGACAAGTGAGGGGTTTGTGTCTCCAAAATTTTGGGGCAGTAATGGTGAGAGCTTGGAAAGCGTGGGAATATGGGTGGGTAATGCCAGGGAAGGGAGTTGGATCTCATATACTTTGGAGAGTGTAATGATGGGTAAATGATAAGAGACATTTGGGTGGGTACATGACAAGGGAAGGATTTGATTCTCAAATACTCAGGTGGCAGAAATCATGAGTATCTGTTAAGAGAGGAGTTTGGGTTATTATATGAAGGGTGGGATTAGGGTGTCAGAAAGATAGGGTCAGAAATGGTGGATATATAGCAACAGAGGGAGTATGCTGGGTAAATGACAAGGGAGGGATTTGGGTCTTATACACTTTAGGGGCAGCAATGGTGAGTATGTAGCAAGAAAAATACTTTGGATGGGCATACGACAATGGAGAGATTAGGGTCTCACAATGCTGGTGGCAAAATGATGGTTATATGCCCAGAGAGGAGTTTGGGTAGCTGTATGACCAGGGGGTGTTTGGGTCTCTTAAGGTTTGGGGCAGAAATAATTGGTATATTTCATGAAACAGAGTGTGGGTGGGTATATGTCAAGAGAGGGGGTTTTGTTGGGCTTATAAACATGTATATACTTGGGTCTGACATGTTTGGGGGAAGAAATGGTGGTTACATCACAAGACAGGAAATTGTGTGGTTACATGAAAATAGAAGAATTTTCAGTGGGCATATGACAAGAGAAGGATTTGGGTCACAGCAGGATGGGGGCAGACATGGTGGATATATGGCTAGCGAGGGAGTTTGGGTGAGTACATGACATGGGGCACATTGGGCCATCACAACGTTTGGGGGAAGAAATGGTGGAAAAATTATGAGAGAGTATTAGGTTTGGTGTATGGCTAAGGAGGAATGAGTGTCTTGGAAGGATGGGTCCAGAAATAGTGGGTACATGGCGAGAGAGGGAGTTCACTTGGTTGAATGAAAGGGAGAGATTTGTGTCTGATAAGGATTTAGGGAAGAAATATTGGCTATATGGCAAGAGAGGTAGTGTGGATAGGCAGATGACAAAGGAGGGATGTGGTCTCATAAGGATGAGGGCAGCAACAGTGGGGAGAGAGAGAGAGAGATAGAGAGAGAGAGAGAGAGAGAGAGAGAGAGAGAGAGAGAGAGAAAGAGAGATTGGGTTGGTATATGATATGGGAGAGATTATGGTGTTTCAAAGTTTGATGGCAGATAAACAATTTTCATGAATTTATGATAAAGATGGATTTGATTGCGTGTATTGTATGAACCACACCTTGAACTCAAATTTCAAGTTGAGGCCTAGAAAATTGATTTAGGTGGGTATATGACACAGAAGACTCTTTGGTGTTGAAGATGGAAAATCTGACATTTTGTATACTATAGGGATAGAGGCCAGAAAAGGAATATGGTTTGATATATAAAAAGAAGAAAATTTGGGTTAGCATATGACAAAGAAGGGACTTTGGTTCCCACAGATTTGAGGGTCATACCACACATGCACTGTAAGACTCATAGAGGTAATTATGGAGCATTGAATCCAAATTGCTACATTTATCTAATCTCATAGATACGGATGAAGTAGACTATGCTCCACCATCCATGTATTTTGCAAGATCCGGGCAAAACTTCACAGTATGAATGTCTCAACCTATCTGAGGTGAAGTGTGTGAGTGACAGTTATCCCCACAAATAGCTGTTATGTTTCCTGTTTGGCAACTGTTTTTGAATGTTGGTTTTATACCTCACCATCCAATGTAAGTAAGGAAATCTCCCCAGGAGCAATAATCACTCAGCAAACTCAAATCTACTGATCACACCTCAGTGAAAGGAATGGTAATTTGAAATGACAGGTTTACCCTTGGTTATCCTTTATAAAAAATTTGTGTTTTAATAGGGCTTTAAGAATGGGCTGCTTACATAACAGGCCTAGCAGAAATGAGGATATACTAATGAGACAATTGTGTAGCTTGATCTATCAGAACAGTCAAATCATTGACGTCAACGTAATGAGTATTTCTACAGAAATCTCATGCCAGGTAAAGCAATGTTCTCTACCCAAAGGAAAACCTTGTCTTCTTAAAGAGATTTCACACAATTCCTACTATCAAACCACCTTGCCAGATAAGACTAACAATTAGACAATGATGGGTGAGCTAAGGGAGGGTAGATGCCACCTCCTGACCACAACTGCTTATATGTCAATACCCTGTCCCTCTAGCTAAACTCTAATCTCAGTTCAGGACTTCAAGATGCAAGAGACTTGAAAGGGTCTCTGGATCTCTTTATCACTAGTTAATTGGATGCTTGCCTATAATTTTAGGAAATTAATTCATGATCATCATGTCAGGATTCAGGCAAACACGGCACTGGGCCTGTTGTTGAGTCCATACCAACTGATTCATCAGTAGTAGGTAGAGAGAGAGAGAGACGAGGCCTGATGTGGGAATGTAAACCTCAAAACCCACCCTCAGTGACATATATTTGCCACAAAGGCTATATGCATTCCAGCATGGTCACACCTCCTAATTTCCCAAACAGTTGCACTTCTTGGTAACTAAGTAAGTATTCAAGTACATGAGAGCCTGTTTTTCATTCCCTTTCATTAACTGTCACATTTCTCTAGAAGCCACCAACTGTCAGTAGGTTGTCAGTTAGAGGTACAGACTTCTGAGCCATCCCCCATAGTCAAAGATGCACTGTAGGAGGGCTCGAGAGTCTAACTGGCAAACTCCTGACAGTTGGTGGCTTCTAGAGAAGTGTGAGAGTTAATTTGGATGGAAACCATACTGGCATATATTTGAGTGCTTAGTCACCAAGCATACTGGAATATGACCTGGCCTCATCTTACACAGGCCTTTGCATGCAATCATGACGGCTGTGTATTTGTGAGAGCAATGAGTCTGTCATGTCTTGAGATCACAATTTCACTCTTGGCATCTGCAGCCTCAGACTCATAAAATCTTTTTAAATGCTCCCTGCAATGGTACCTGAGTCTTGAAGAGAGGGCTACAAATATCCCATTGCACATACTCTCATTTTTTTTCCAGGATGACCAGTTTTGAATGTCTTTTTTAAACATAATCTACTGCACCAAGGTCTCTGAGGAGGTCTGAGAACTGCACTAATCTGTAGTTATCGAGATATGAATGTAGAGTGAAGCTTGATACTTCATTCATTTAACAAAATAATAGTATGAGGTTCAATACTGGGGCCTTGGATCTCCATAACCATATGTTCTCGACAAAGCTTACAGCAGCAGGCATGTGTTGCTTTCTATAGAGTAGACCTTAAATTCACTCTTAAGGAGCTGATTATTCCCAGAAAGTTTGTACCACTATTGCATTCATGGACATATCTTTCTAGGTTGTTCATTAATATAGTATGCAATATTCTTAGTTTGGTACGACGACTGATGATCCTCCCAGGAGCACACCATGTAGGCTAGAGCAAAGGATGAAATACTGGGACTAAACTGGGAACTAGGATTTAGGACTTTGTTGAAGTTAGAGATCATTACTGCAAGGCAAAGATTTCAGGCTACTATGGTGGCACTGCCTAAGGCTCATGATTTACACGCTACAGGATATGAAAACAGAAATATTGGGATGTATGTGGAATATCCAATAGACTAGGCCCTGGAAGAGAACACAGAAAGTTTGTGTATAGAGAGGGGTAGTATAGTCAACATCTAGTCCTGTGCCTGTGGATAGGGCAAGTACTAGTGGCACTCTAATTGTTCCTTATAGCACTGAAATTGGGGGTGTATGAGATTTGGGACCATGATGAAGCCTGAAGGCCTCTGCTCTGAAGTATAAGTTGTTTGTCTAGGCTGGGGTACTGGTATAGATTCAGCAGGATGTGCAAAAACATTTATGATGAGTATGTTAGGGATAATTAACAGGCCTGACTCTGGAGAGATCATGGGGAATCTGAGTACAGAGTTGGGTTGTATAGGCAGCACACAGTGTTCTGTGGCTAAGTGTTGTAACAGGAACTTCATGCAGGAACCAAGATCTTACCAATAGCAAAGAAGAACATGAAGCAAAGGATTTCGGACATTGACAAAAGTTAGAAGTCACTACAAGGATGGGTGGTGGTGGTGCATGACTTTAATCATAGCACTTGGGAGGCAGAGGCAGGAGGATCTCTGTGAGTGTGAAGCCAACCTGGTCTACAGAGCTAGTGCAAAAATAGACTTCAAAGTTACGTAGAGAAGCCTTCTCTCGAATTAAAAATAGATAGATAGATAGACAGATAGGTAGATATAAGTAAGTCATTGCGAGGGAGAACAAGCACTATTCTAGGGATGCCACTAGATTGTCTGGACTCCACTAGTTTGGGAAAACAATTATCTCTGCAGAAGGGTGCATACCTCTATTGTCTTTGTAGGAGGATATGGACAGTCTGGGCATGTGTGCAAGAACGTTTAGTGCAGAGGGAGCCTAGCTGTTCACTAAAGCATAGTAGAAGTTGCTGGGCCTAAGCTTGTCTGCACACATTCAATCCTGTAGATGCCTAAAGCTCGCAAATGGAAGGCAAATGTGTTTCTAGTAGGTCAGGCTGCATGTGGAAAAACAAGTATTCATGTTTGTGTTGGTTATTACTCACTAGGCTAAACCCTGGAGGCCGAGCATGTGGGATGTCTAGGGACAAAGATAGGTGGCTTAATCATTTAAATGTCACTTGTGATTGAATGAAGGTAGAATGGTTCAAGTTGAGAGTATGGAAGTTGGATATAGCACAAAGGAATAGGCTAGGACAAGGTCAGTTGGAGGAACCAGAGTCTGCAGAAGCCTAGAGCCATCATTTACAAGGAACTCATAGCCACACTAGTCATGGTCACTGGATGTTCGACCATTCTAGTTACGCCAGAAAATAAAATGTCAGATAGGGATGTAAACACCAGGCTCACCCAGGAGGAGACCACAGGAAGTCTGTGTATTTATTGGTGTATTTTATGTGTCACAAGGCTTTCTGAAAGTAGATGTGGGTAGACAGGGCTAGGGTACATCCCTATGGGAGCATAGATGTAGGCTACAGCCAAGGACAAAATGCTTGGCATAGGCTAGGGCCAAGGAATGGGGACCTTGTTGAATTCTAGGGGTCATTAAAGCAAGGCTAGGAGTCCAGACATCTGTGCCAAACTGCATGCAGCATGGGATTTATGTTTTGCATGACATGAAAACAGAAATATTGGGTTGTGTTTGGAGTTTCAGTAACTAGACTCTGGGGAGTGGATGGGAAGTTTGTGTATAGAGTGTCATGGTATAGTGAACATCTAGTCCTGTGGCCATAGATAGGACAACTATTGTAGAAAAACTAAATATTAACTATAGCACATGAATAGATGGAGGGGCTGTGCTGGGGTGTGAGATTTTACAACCTACTGAATCCTAGAGGCACCTGTTATGTGTTATAGGTTGTCTATGTAGGCTAGAGTACTGTGATCAATTCAGCAAGTTGTAGAAAATCATGTATGATGAGTACATTTGGTGTTAGTCTACAGGCTCGACTCTGGGGAGTACATGGGTATTCTGGGTAATCTGGGTATTAAGTTGTGTTGTATAGGTAGCCTAGAGTGTCCTGTGTGTAAGTGTTGTTTCAGGAGATTCATGCAGGACACTATATGTTGCATTCAGCCTAAGAGACCATGGTGGGACTAAGATGGAACAAAGGATTTGGAATCCTACCAACAGCTAGAAGTCACTACTATTGAAATCTAGGGATGACACTGGATGTTCCATGCAGTCTGGACTCCACTGGATTAGAAAAACAATGAT
The DNA here is from genome assembly GCF_018167655.1 of Microtus oregoni. NCBI lineage: Eukaryota > Metazoa > Chordata > Mammalia > Rodentia > Cricetidae > Microtus > Microtus oregoni. The sequence continues at coordinate 71,471 of NW_024544242.1, forward strand.
AGGATGCAGAGCAGTGCTCTGAAATCTAGACGATGGAGGAGTATTCTGATAGTCTGGGGATAGAATGGTCATGTAGGGCAGCCACAACTCCTCTGGTTCTATGAGAGATTGATAGTCTTTGTGGGAATCTAGATGCTGTCAACAGCACAGAAAAAGTTGATGGGTCTAAGAATGCCGGAGATTGCTATGGAGGCAGCTGGAGAAGACAAGGACACTGGTTGTTGCAACTTGGGTAGATCAAGCCCTCTATGTACAAAGTACTGAGTGGGTAACTAAACTAAACAAGTTAAAACCTGGGAAGACATAGAAAATCTGAATAAGGATAATGTTCTATATTGTACCTAAAGTGTCCCGTGGATGTACTAGTGCAGGGAAAGTGCTAGCAAAGCCTAGATGTTCACGACAGAAAAGGAGGATTCCTGAGAATAGTCTGAGCTGAGTTATTTGGGACCATACTCCCGAGAAGACCCTTGACTCAAGAGGCAAACAGACAGATTATGCAGGGGTGCTGGCTGTTAAACTCAAGCTAGATTCAGATGGATATGGAAAACAAGTATTGGTTGGTGGCATATATAAGAAGCCAGTTCCTGGAGGAGAACATTAGGAATGTGGTGGAGTAGGGTGCTGCAGGTAACACAGAGGGTACTGTGGGTGGGTGAAGGTAGCAACTTGTCTGCTGCATGTATGTCGGCAATCGCACACGTGGAAGGCCAAGATATGGGATTTCCGAAATTATAGAAGCCTAGATATTGCTACTTAGGTGATCAAACTAAATTTGTATAATGACTTTGGGAAAGAGGCTAGATCCAGGTAGAGATAGAATATGAAATATCTGGTTGTGAGGGAGTGAGTACTTACCAGGCCATACCATGGTGGAGGACTCAGGAATACAGAATTTGGATTCGGGTAAGATAGTTAGCAAAATGAGTACTATATGTAGATTCAAGCAGCGCAGGTCCTTGTAGGACAATGTATGTTGGTTGGAGGACAGGAGTAGATGCTGGGATTCGGCCCTCGCGTTTGGAACTCTGTTGAATCCTATGAGCATTTCTACAACATGCAAGAATATCAGTGGCAAAAACTAGACTTGGACACTTGTAGTGACTTATGATCTGTTTGTTGGCATATGGGGAAACGCTATCTGGTAGGGGAAATATTCTGGGCTTGGTCTTTGGGGAAGATATGGAAAGTCTGGATTGGAAATGGAGTTGTGAAAGCAGGGCAACTATTTCATGCATGGGTGTAGGTGTGTTAAATTCAGGGGAGCCTAACTGTTGACTATACCAAAGAAGGAGTTGCTGGACCTAGTCTTGGCTGAAGGCTTTGAAAACCTTCACAGGCCTAAAATTTGCAAATGCAAGGCACATGAGGCAGCTGTAAGTCAGACAGCAAGTGGAAAATCAAATATTCATTTGTGTGTAGTGGGTTACTCAATGGGCTAAAGTTGGGTCCTGGTGGTTGTGGGATGTCTGGTTATATAATGAAGTGGTTTAGGCATCGGAATCATCCTGCCGATGGATTCAGGTAGGATGGTTACTGTTGGGAATGTAGATGCTGGATACAGCACAAAAGAATGTGCTAGGACAAGGCCAGTTGGAGGCAAAGTGCCAGCAGAAGCTTAGAACTATCTATCAAAGCACGGTAGGACTAAGATGGAGCCTAGGGTTTGGAACTCAGCAAACAGATAAAAGTCACTATAAGTGTGAGAAACAGCTCTTTTAGAGTTCTCACTGGATGTTTCATCAGGTCTGGACTCTACTGGAGTAGGAAAAGAATTATCTGCTCGAAAGGTGCACTTACTTCTCTTGGCATTGTAGAAGGATTTGGACAGTCTTGGCATGCTGTGATATTATGTAGTCAGCCAGAGATCCTGTGGTTTGATGAGGTTGGGGTTGTCTCAGTGGGAATGTATATGTTGTCTACAGCACAGGAGGATTTGATGGGACTAGGAATCCTATATGCTATGAATATGTTTTATTACCATTGGTTATTCAAGAAGATGCTTTGGGTAATCGATTAGTAGAATATAGCCAGGCAGGAAATCTGAACAGAGATATAGAGAGAAAGTAGGCAGAGTCAGGGAGATGCCATGTAGCTGCTGAAGGAGAAAACCAGCAGCTACCAGTGAGAGCCTTACTGGTATGGATCCTAATGATACATAGATATACAAAAGGGAATCCCACATCAATATGAGCTATGTTTGGAGGGATGTGGAAAAACAGTATTTGGAACAGGAAATATTCACTAGGTTCGAACTTTAGGAGGACACGATAACTTTTCATAAGGAGTGGGGTTATTCCATTAGCCAGTACAGGTATGATAAGTGTTGGGGAACTCTCAGTGTTGGCTACAGAATAGTAGTAGCTGGTGGGATCATGCTGTGTTTTGAGATTTGTGTCCCTAAAACATGCCAAAAATCACTACTGCAGAGTGCAAGGGTCCATTCTTTGATGGGACAGGGACTATTCAATCTAGGATAAATTCCACTGAATATGGAAAACCAATTACAGAGTATGGATATCTTCACCTGGATAAATCCTGGAGGGGGACATAGGAAGTCTGGGTATGGTGTGAAGAGGTATGGGCAACTCTAAGACCCCTGTTGGTTTATCTAAATAGGATTATATCTGGCTGTAGCCCAGATGTTCTCTATAATATAGGAAAAATGTTCTAAATAGGCTGCAACATGTTGAAGCCTAAAATTCACTACTATAAGGCAAGGAGTCCAGACCAAGATTGAACATTTCTTATGGTTTCCAGGTTATACATAACAGAATGTTAAAAATCAAGTGTCTAATACTGTGTGATATTCTCAATAGGCTAGACACCACAAGATAGGAGAACCCTGGTTATGGACTGGGCTTATGTTGGTTGTAGAAAGCCTCCTTAGGTGAGTGAGTATATTAAAGGAGGCTGTATGCTCACCACAGTAAAAGAGATATTGAGGCTAGGCTGGGTCACCTGACTTGGGATAAGGTGGAAGCCTGGAGGCCATGATTTGTTGCTACACAGCCAGACAAGATATGGAAAATGGTTTGCATATATTCATTAGGTACAGAGGAATGTGGAGATGCAAGTATTCGTGTGTGTGTGTGTGTGTGTGTGTGTGTGTGTGTATGTGTGTGTGAGTGTGTGTGTGTGTACGGTCAACAGGCTAAGCCATGGAGTAGGAATGTTATTTGGGAATGATTTTAGGGAAGACATTCAAGATACTAGCCAAAGATTGAGGCGGACATTTTGGACTAAACCATTGACAGGGATAGTATTGTTGAAGAATTTGGAGAAGCAAATGATCTGTCATGTGTTCTACCACAACAAAGGTAGATATGTAAAAAAGGTTGAGGTGGAAAATTTGCCTTAGAGTTATTAAACAAAGTCTCCATCTAAACCCAAACTCTCTTTGCCTTCTGAATATCTTCCCCCTATCATCAAAGTGTCAGGAGTGGTACAGTCCACTATTTGTTCCTTCCTTCCCCAGGCATTCTTGTGGGTCAGAACCAGGCTTTGTGATGTCAGAGCACAAGCTCACCTACTATTGGTCGAGACCTTGATGATGACTCAGGTCTGAGGGTGTGGCCTTCCCTACTCTGCCAGTTGTTCACAGCCCCTCGAGGGAGAAACAACACGCGCTCACGCGACTTGGTGATGGAGAGTCCAGCAAAGGAACCTAAGGAATCACTGTCCGACATGGACCTCCCAACATCCAGTAGTGATGTTCTGATGGCAGCAAACGGGCCAGTCCTTATGGTGAAGACAAAGGCAGCTCTAAAGCAGTATCCACCTTACATGTCGTGCAGAAAGGTGCGTTGACGAACCCTACTGGAGCTCCCTCCTCTACTCATTTACTCTTACCTAAAGTCACTACCTCTCTCCTTCCTGGCATAAATCCCTTATCAATTCTCACCTCTTCCGACAAAGTGTCCTTCACTTGCCTCTCCTGACTTCTCCCTCTATTAACTAATTCTTGTGTTCACCTCTTGCCATTCCAGGCACACAAGAAAAGCAAACACCGGAAGCACTCCTCAAAGAAGAGGAACAAGAGAAAGAGGGAGGCCGAAGAGGCAGCTGCCCTTGAACGGAAGATAATCAAAGTGAAAGCTGTTACTGCAATGCCTGAACCTAAGGAGGAGGAGCCTGAAAAGGAAGCCGAGGTGCACACTACTGGAGAAGCAAGCGTGGTCGCAGCAGCCGATGAGGGGGAGAGCCAATAAGATGGCTATCATGAAGACGGGGAATGCCCAAATATGACAAAGAAAATTGCATTGGTATAAATTTCTTAAATTGAAAATAAATTCAATTTAGTTGAAAAGCTATGTGTCTTTTACAGTGACTAAAGGCGAAACCAGGAAAGGGAAGGAAAAATGATGGTTATAGGAGAAGAGAGGGAAGATGGGTGGGTGAATGGCAATGGAGAGATTTGTTCTTCACTAGGTTTGGGACAGTCATAGTGGGTTCATGGAAAGAGGGGGAGTTTGGGTTGGTAGAAGACAAGGGAGGGATTTGGGTCTACAAAGGTTTGGGCATTAATTGTGGGTGCATAAAAGAGGCGAGTTTGTGTGGGAAGAAGACAAGGGAGGGATTAGGGTCTCCAAAATTTTGTGGCTTTAACGGTGAGAGCATGGAAAGAGAGGGAGTTTTGGTGGGTAGGAGACAAGGGAGGGATTTGTGTCTCCAAAGGTTTGGGCATCAATGGTGGGTGCATGGAAGACGGGGAGTTTGGGTGGGAAGAAGACAAGGGAGGGATTTGGGTCTCCAAAGTTTTGGGGCAGTAATGGTGAGGGCATGAAAAGAAAGGGAGTTTGGGTGGGAAAATGACAAGGGAGGGATTTGGGTCTCCAAAGAATTGGTCATCAATGGTGGGTGCATGGAAGAGGGGGAGTTAGGGTGGATAGAAGACAAGGAAGGGATTTGTGTCTCCAAAGGATTTGGGCAGTAATGGTGAGTGCATGAAAAGAAAGGGAACTTGGGTTGGTAGAAGACAAGGGAGGGATTTGTGTCTCCAAAGGTTTGGGCATCACTTGTGGGTGCATGGAAGAAAGGGAGTTTGGGTGTGTAGGAGACAAGGGAGGGATTTGTGTTTTTAAAGGTTTGGGCATCAATGATGGGTGCATGGAAGAGGGGGAGTTTGGGTGGGAAGAAGACAAGGGAGGGATTTTTGTCTCCAAACGGTTGGGCACCATTGGTGGGTGCCTGGATGAGGGGGATTTTGGGGCAGTAATGGTGAGTGCATGAAAAGAAAGGGAGCATGGGTGGGTAGAAGACAAGGGAGGGATTTGGGTCTCCAAAGGTTTGGGCATCAATGGTGGGTGCATGAAAGTGGGGATGTTTGGGTTGGAAGAAGACAAGGGTGGGATTTGGGTCTCCAAAGGTTTGGGCAACAATGGTGGGTACATGGAAGAGGGGGAGTTCGGGTGGGAAGAAGACAAGGGAGGGATTTGGGTTTCCATATGTTTGGAGCAGTAATGGTGAGTGCAAGGAAAGAGAGGGAGTTTGGGTGGGTAGAAGACAAGGGAGGGATTTCGGTCTCCAAAGGTTTGGGCATCAATTGTGGTTGCATGGAAGAGAGGGAGTTTTGGTGGGTAGGATAAAAGGGAGGGATTTGTGTCTCCAAAAGTTTGGGCATCAATGGTGGGTGCCTTGAAGAGGGGGATTTTGTGTTTGTAGAAGACAAGTGAGGGGTTTGTGTCTCCAAAATTTTGGGGCAGTAATGGTGAGAGCTTGGAAAGCGTGGGAATATGGGTGGGTAATGCCAGGGAAGGGAGTTGGATCTCATATACTTTGGAGAGTGTAATGATGGGTAAATGATAAGAGACATTTGGGTGGGTACATGACAAGGGAAGGATTTGATTCTCAAATACTCAGGTGGCAGAAATCATGAGTATCTGTTAAGAGAGGAGTTTGGGTTATTATATGAAGGGTGGGATTAGGGTCTCAGAAAGATAGGGTCAGAAATGGTGGATATATAGCAACAGAGGGAGTATGCTGGGTAAATGACAAGGGAGGGATTTGGGTCTTATACACTTTAGGGGCAGCAATGGTGAGTATGTAGCAAGAAAAATACTTTGGATGGGCATACGACAATGGAGAGATTAGGGTCTCACAATGCTGGTGGCAAAATGATGGTTATATGCCCAGAGAGGAGTTTGGGTAGCTGTATGACCAGGGGGTGTTTGGGTCTCTTAAGGTTTGGGGCAGAAATAATTGGTATATTTCATGAAACAGAGTGTGGGTGGGTATATGTCAAGAGAGGGGGTTTTGTTGGGCTTATAAACATGTATATATTTGGGTCTGACATGTTTGGGGGAAGAAATGGTGGTTACATCACAAGACAGGAAATTGTGTGGTTACATGAAAATAGAAGAATTTTCAGTGGGCATATGACAAGAGAAGGATTTGGGTCACAGCAGGATGGGGGCAGACATGGTGGATATATGGCTAGCGAGGGAGTTTGGGTGAGTACATGACATGGGGCACATTGGGCCATCACAACGTTTGGGGGAAGAAATGGTGGAAAAATTATGAGAGAGTATTAGGTTTGGTGTATGGCTAAGGAGGAATGAGTGTCTTGGAAGGATGGGTCCAGAAATAGTGGGTACATGGCGAGAGAGGGAGTTCACTTGGTTGAATGAAAGGGAGAGATTTGTGTCTGATAAGGTTTTAGGGAAGAAATATTGGCTATATGGCAAGAGAGGTAGTGTGGATAGGCAGATGACAAAGGAGGGATGTGGTCTCATTAGGATGAGGGCAGCAACAGTGGGGAGAGAGAGAGATAGAGAGAGAGAGAGAGAGAGAGAGAGAGAGAGAGAGAGAGAGAGATTGGGTTGGTATATGATATGGGAGAGATTATGGTGTTTCAAAGTTTGATGGCAGATAAACAATTTTCATGAATTTATGATAAAGATGGATTTGATTGCGTGTATTGTATGAACCACACCTTGAACTCAAATTTCAAGTTGAGGCCTAGAAAATTGATTTAGGTGGGTATATGACACAGAAGACTCTTTGGTGTTGAAGATGGAAAATCTGACATTTTGTATACTATAGGGATAGAGGCCAGAAAAGGAATATGGTTTGATATATAAAAAGAAGAAAATTTGGGTTAGCATATGACAAAGAAGGGACTTTGGTTCCCACAGATTTGAGGGTCATACCACACATGCACTGTAAGACTCATAGAGGTAATTATGGAGCATTGAATCCAAATTGCTACATTTATCTAATCTCATAGATACGGATGAAGTAGACTGTGCTCCACCATCCATGTATTTTGCAAGATCCGGGCAAAACTTCACAGTATGAATGTCTCAACCTATCTGAGGTGAAGTGTGTGAGTGACAGTTATCCCCACAAATAGCTGTTATGTTTCCTGTTTGGCAACTGTTTTTGAATGTTGGTTTTATACCTCACCATCCAATGTAAGTAAGGAAATCTCCCCAGGAGCAATAATCACTCAGCAAACTCAAATCTACTGATCACATCTCAGTGAAAGGAATGGTAATTTGAAATGACAGGTTTACCCTTGGTTATCCTTTATAAAAAATTTGTGTTTTAATAGGGCTTTAAGAATGGGCTGCTTACATAACAGGCCTAGCAGAAATGAGGATATACTAATGAGACAATTGTGTAGCTTGATCTATCAGAACAGTCAAATCATTGACGTCAACGTAATGAGTATTTCTACAGAAATCTCATGCCAGGTAAAGCAATGTTCTCTACCCAAAGGAAAACCTTGTCTTCTTAAAGAGATTTCACACAATTCCTACTATCAAACCACCTTGCCAGATAAGACTAACAATTAGACAATGATGGGTGAGCTAAGGGAGGGTAGATGCCACCTCCTGACCACAACTGCTTATATGTCAATACCCTGTCCCTCTAGCTAAACTCTAATCTCAGTTCAGGACTTCAAGATGCAAGAGACTTGAAAGGGTCTCTGGATCTCTTTATCACTAGTTAATTGTATGCTTGCCTATAATTTTAGGAAATTAATTCATGATCATCATGTCAGGATTCAGGCAAACACGGCACTGGGCCTGTTGTTGAGTCCATACCAACTGATTCATCAGTAGTAGGTAGAGAGAGAGAGAGATGAGGCCTGATGTGGGAATGTAAACCTCAAAACCCACCCTCAGTGACATATATTATCCACAAAGGCTATATGCATTCCAGCATTGTCACACCTCCTAATTTCCCAAACAGTTGCACTTCTTGGTAACTAAGTAAGTATTCAAGTACATGAGAGCCTGTTTTTCATTCCCTTTCATTAACTGTCACATTTCTCTAGAAGCCACCAACTGTCAGTAGGTTGTCAGTTAGAGGTACAGACTTCTGAGCCATCCCCCATAGTCAAAGATGCACTGTAGGAGGGCTCCAGAGTCTAACTGGCAAACTCCTGACAGTTGGTGGCTTCTAGAGAAGTGTGAGAGTTAATGTGGATGGAAACCATACTGGCATATATTTGAGTGCTTAGTCACCAAGCATACTGGAATATGACCTGGCCTCATCTTACACAGGCCTTTGCATGCAATCACGACGGCTGTGTATTTGTGAGAGCAATGAGTCTGTCATGTCTTGAGATCACAATTTCACTCTTGGCATCTGCAGCCTCAGACTCATAAAATCTTTTTAAATGCTCCCTGCAATGGTACCTGAGTCTTGAAGAGAGGGCTACAAATATCCCATTGCACATACTCTCATTTTTTTTCCAGGATGACCAGTTGTGAATGTCTTTTTTAAACATAATCTACTGCACCAAGGTCTCTGAGGAGGTCTGAGAACTGCACTAATCTGTAGTTATCGAGATATGAAGGTAGAGTGAAGCTTGATACTTCATTCATTTAACAAAATAATAGTATGAGGTTCAATACTGGGGCCTTGGATCTCCATAACGATATGTTCTCGACAAAGCTTACAGCAGCAGGCATGTGTTGCTTTCTATAGAGTAGACCTTAAATTCACTCTTAAGGAGCTGATTATTCCCAGAAAGTTTGTACCACTATTGCATTCATGGACATATCTTTCTAGGTTGTTCATTAATATAGTATGCGATATTCTTAGTTTGGTACGACGACTGATGATCCTCCCAGGAGCACACCATGTAGGCTAGAGCAAAGGATGAAATACTGGGACTAAACTGGGAACTAGGATTTAGGACTTTGTTGAAGTTAGAGATCATTACTGCAAGGCAAAGATTTCAGGCTACTATGGTGGCACTGCCTAAGGCTCATGATTTACACGCTACAGGATATGAAAACAGAAATATTGGGATGTATGTGGAATATCCAATAGACTAGGCCCTGGAAGAGAACACAGAAAGTTTGTGTATAGAGAGGGGTAGTATAGTCAACATCTAGTCCTGTGCCTGTGGATAGGGCAAGTACTAGTGGCACTCTAATTGTTCCTTATAGCACTGAAATTGGGGGTGTATGAGATTTGGGACCATGATGAAGCCTGAAGGCCTCTGCTCTGAAGTATAAGTTGTTTGTCTAGGCTGGGGTACTGGTATAGATTCAGCAGGATGTGCAAAAACATTTATGATGAGTATGTTAGGGATAATTAACAGGCCTGACTCTGGAGAGGTCATGGGGAATCTGAGTACAGAGTTGGGTTGTATAGGCAGCACACAGTGTTCTGTGGCTAAGTGTTGTAACAGGAACTTCATGCAGGAACCAAGATCTTACCTATAGCAAAGAAGAACATGAAGCAAAGGATTTCGGACATTGACAAAAGTTAGAAGTCACTACAAGGATGGGTGGTGGTGGTGCATGACTTTATTCATAGCACTTGGGAGGCAGAGGCAGGAGGATCTCTGTGAGTGTGAAGCCAACCTGGTCTACAGAGCTAGTGCAAAAATAGACTTCAAAGTTACGTAGAGAAGCCTTCTCTCGAATTAAAAATAGATAGATAGATAGACAGATAGGTAGATATAAGTAAGTCATTGCGAGGGAGAACAAGCACTATTCTAGGGATGCCACTAGATTGTCTGGACTCCACTAGTTTGGGAAAACAATTATCTCTGCAGAAGGGTGCATACCTCTATTGTCTTTGTAGGAGGATATGGACAGTCTGGGCATGTGTGCAAGAACGTTTAGTGCAGAGGGAGCCTAGCTGTTCACTAAAGCATAGTAGAAGTTGCTGGGCCTAAGCTTGTCTGCACACATTCAATCCTGTAGATGCCTAAAGCTCGCAAATGGAAGGCAAATGTGGTTCTAGTAGGTCAGGCTGCATGTGGAAAAACAAGTATTCATGTTTGTGTTGGTTATTACTCACTAGGCTAAACCCTGGAGGCCGAGCATGTGGGATGTCTAGGGACAAAGATAGGTGGCTTAATCATTTAAATGTCACTTGTGATTGAATGAAGGTAGAATGGTTCAAGTTGAGAGTATGGAAGTTGGATATAGCACAAAGGAATAGGCTAGGACAAGGTCAGTTGGAGGAACCAGAGTCTGCAGAAGCCTAGAGCCATCATTTACAAGGAACTCATAGCCACACTAGTCATGGTCACTGGATGTTCGACCATTCTAGTTACGCCAGAAAATAAAATGTCAGATAGGGATGTAAACACCAGGCTCACCCAGGAGGAGACCACAGGAAGTCTGTGTATTTATTGGTGTATTTTATGTGTCACAAGGCTTTCTGAAAGTAGATGTGGGTAGACAGGGCTAGGGTACATCCCTATGGGAGCTATAGATGTAGGCTACAGCCAAGGACAAAATGCTTGGCATAGGCTAGGGCCAAGGAATGGGGACCTTGTTGAATTCTAGGGGTCATTAAAGCAAGGCTAGGAGTCCAGACATCTGTGCCAAACTGCATGCAGCATGGGATTTATGTTTTGCATGACATGAAAACAGAAATATTGGGTTGTGTTTGGAGTTTCAGTAACTAGACTCTGGGGAGTGGATGGGAAGTTTGTGTATAGAGTGTCATGGTATAGTGAACATCTAGTCCTGTGGCCATAGATAGGACAACTATTGTAGAAAAACTAAATATTAACTATAGCACATGAATAGATGGAGGGGCTGTGCTGGGGTGTGAGATTTTACAACCTACTGAATCCTAGAGGCACCTGTTATGTGTTATAGGTTGTCTATGTAGGCTAGAGTACTGTGATCAATTCAGCAAGTTGTAGAAAATCATGTATGATGAGTACATTTGGTGTTAGTCTACAGGCTCGACTCTGGGGAGTACATGGGTATTCTGGGAAATCTGGGTATTAAGTTGTGTTGTATAGGTAGCCTAGAGTGTCCTGTGTGTAAGTGTTGTTTCAGGAGATTCATGCAGGACACTATATGTTGCATTCAGCCTAAGAGACCATGGTGGGACTAAGATGGAACAAAGGATTTGGAATCCTACCAACAGCTAGAAGTCACTACTATTGAAATCTAGGGATGACACTGGATGTTCCATGCAGTCTGGACTCCACTGGATTAGAAAAACAATGATAGGATGCAGAGCAGTGCTCTGAAATCTAGACGATGGAGGAGTATTCTGATAGTCTGGGGATAGAATGGTCATGTAGGGCAGCCACAACTCCTCTGGTTCTATGAGAGATTGATAGTCTTTGTGGGAATCTAGATGCTGTCAACAGCACAGAAAAAGTTGATGGGTCTAAGAATGCCGGAGATTGCTATGGAGGCAGCTGGAGAAGACAAGGACACTGGTTGTTGCAACTTGGGTAGATCAAGCCCTCTATGTACAAAGTACTGAGTGGGTAACTAAACTAAACAAGTTAAAACCTGGGAAGACATAGAAAATCTGAATAAGGATAATGTTCTATATTGTACCTAAAGTGTCCCGTGGATGTACTAGTGCAGGGAAAGTGCTAGCAAAGCCTAGATGTTCACGACAGAAAAGGAGGATTCCTGAGAATAGTCTGAGCTGAGTTATTTGGGACCATACTCCCGAGAAGACCCTTGACTCAAGAGGCAAACAGCCAGATTATGCAGGGGTGCTGGCTGTTAAACTCAAGCTAGATTCAGATGGATATGGAAAACAAGTATTGGTTGGTGGCATATATAAGAAGCCAGTTCCTGGAGGAGAACATTAGGAATGTGGTGGAGTAGGGTGCTGCAGGTAACACAGAGGGTACTGTGGGTGGGTGAAGGTAGCAACTTGTCTGCTGCATGTATGTCGGCAATCGCACACGTGGAAGGCCAAGATATGGGATTTCCGAAATTATAGAAGCCTAGATATTGCTACTTAGGTGATCAAACTAAATTTGTATAATGACTTTGGGAAAGAGGCTAGATCCAGGTAGAGATAGAATATGAAATATCTGGTTGTGAGGGAGTGAGTACTTACCAGGCCATACCATGGTGGAGGACTCAGGAATACAGAATTTGGATTCGGGTAAGATAGTTAGCAAAATGAGTACTATATGTAGATTCAAGCAGCGCAGGTCCTTGTAGGACAATGTATGTTGGTTGGAGGACAGGAGTAGATGCTGGGATTCGGCCCTCGCGTTTGGAACTCTGTTGAATCCTATGAGCATTTCTACAACATGCAAGAATATCAGTGGCAAAAACTAGACTTGGACACTTGTAGTGACTTATGATCTGTTTGTTGGCATATGGGGAAACGCTATCTGGTAGGGGAAATATTCTGGGCTTGGTCTTTGGGGAAGATATGGAAAGTCTGGATTGGAAATGGAGTTGTGAAAGCAGGGCAACTATTTCATGCATGGGTGTAGGTGTGTTAAATTCAGGGGAGCCTAACTGTTGACTATACCAAAGAAGGAGTTGCTGGACCTAGTCTTGGCTGAAGGCTTTGAAAACCTTCACAGGCCTAAAATTTGCAAATGCAAGGCAGATGAGGCAGCTGTAAGTCAGACAGCAAGTGGAAAATCAAATATTCACTTGTGTGTAGTGGGTTACTCAATTGGCTAAAGTTGGGTCCTGGTGGTTGTGGGATGTCTGGTTATATAATGAAGTGGTTTAGGCATCGGAATCATCCTGCCGATGGATTCAGGTAGGATGGTTACTGTTGGGAATGTAGATGCTGGATACAGCACAAAAGAATGTGCTAGGACAAGGCCAGTTGGAGGCAAAGTGCCAGCAGAAGCTTAGAACTATCTATCAAAGCACGGTAGGACTAAGATGGAGCCTAGGGTTTGGAACTCAGCAAACAGCTAAAAGTCACTATAAGTGTGAGAAAACAGCTCTTTTAGAGTTCTCACTGTATGTTTCATCAGGTCTGGACTCTACTGGAGTAGGAAAAGAATTATCTGCTCGAAAGGTGCACTTACTTCTCTTGCCATTGTAGAAGGATTTGGACAGTCTTGGCATGCTGTGATATTATGTAGTCAGCCAGAGATCCTGTGGTTTGATGAGGTTGGGGTTGTCTCAGTGGGAATGTATATGTTGTCTACAGCACAGGAGGATTTGATGGGACTAGGAATCCTATAT